>NC_059377.1:35263775-35448775 GCF_019703515.2 Myxocyprinus asiaticus | reverse complement strand
TTGTTTATTCACAAAAATGTATTAGTAAAAACATTTGAAGGTAAATAATGCTTTTTATTAAGCTAATATGTATCATTGTAAATATAAAGTGCATATCAATTAAAATGATGGGATTTAATACTTCCTTGTGTTTATTTAATGAAAAACGAATTATTTTTAAGTAGATTTTTATTTAATGTCTTTAAAATATAGAATCTGCTTGGCTACATTTGGATGAAATGATGGTTCTTTTGATTAAAATTTTTGTTTTGTTTTTTTAAATATGAGAATGCTGCAAACGATCTCCGATCATCTCACGAGGTGCTGTGAATTTAGTTGACTTTATTTCCATGCGTTTAGCATGCATTGTGAATGCAACTCTGCAGGTTCAGTAATATATATCTTTGTATTAAAGAAACAAAGATAAAAGTGATTAAATCATAAATAATACAAGACAAGTTCACCTTGAACCTAAAATTGAGTTCCATTTTATTTTCTTTAGGCAGCATTAACTGTATTACCAAAACGCAATACAAACATAAATTCGATAAGAACACACGTGGCAACATTACTTGAGGAACACAAGGGAATTTACTAGGCTTATTTATTTTGATTATTATTATCTTTACATTTATAATTGTCTTTAGTTCTTAATTTGTAGGCTATTAGTAATTTTCCACCTTTTGTCATTGAAGGATATTTGCATGATTGCAAATGGTGCTGTTGACCGTAAATGTTTGTTATAGTCCTGGAGCACATTAAGGTAAACAGATTTGGCGTGCTGCCCATAACGGAGGGGCTCGGGTAGGGGACTGGGCTTACACTCTGAGATCCCCCCAGGACTACGTGACTAGAGCAATAAATAGACAATTTTGAAATTCGAATTGGTATAAACCTCTAGAGTTGCATGGATTACCTTAATGCTGCCTTTAAAATATCTCCATTTGAATCCGCAGAAGAAAGTAAGTCATACAAGTTTGAGATGACATAAGGGCGAGTAAGTTATTTGAGAATTATCATTTTTGGGTGAACTATTCCTTGAATTGCTAAGGAAAATATTTTATCCATTAGTTTTTTTCTGTCCTCTAATTTAAAGGGTATCAATTCTTATAATGTGCCTACTGGAGAGGTATTAGGGAGTCCAGCAGTGGGTGCTTACCCTGCGGTCTGTGTGGGTCCTAATGCCCCAGTATAGTGACGGGGCACACTATACTGTAAAAAGGCACCGTCCTTCGGATAAGACGTTAAACCGAGGTCCTGACTCACTGTGGTCATTAAAAATCCCAGGGCACTTCTCGTAAAGTAGGGGTATAACCCCAGTGTCCTGGCTAAATTCCCCCCATTGGGCCTCCTCAATCATGGCCTCCTAATAATCCTCATCCACTAATTGGCTCTATTACTCTACTCTATCCTCTCCACCAATAGCTGGTGTGTGGTGAGAGTACTGGCGCACTATGGCTGTCGTTGCATCATCCAGGTGGATGCTGCACACTGGTGGTTGTTGAGGAGAGTTCCCAGTTCACGGTGTAAAGCACTTTGTGTGTAGTGTCAGTAAAGCGTTATATAAATATAACGTTCACCACTACTGTGTGAGGGATAGTTAAACAAATCCTGTCATTTACTCACAATCCTATGCTTACTATGGAGCCCCTTTCTGAAATTGTTTTGCATTCCATCACATTATGTTTTGTGCTTTCATGCAATACATTTATCATGGTTTTACTACAGTAATATTGTAGACTGTAGCATGTACCATGTTTTTTTGTTTTTTTTTACAGTTACGAAAAGTACCATGGTTAAAGAATAAAGCAATGTTTAATTTTAATGGTTAACCAGGGTTTTACTACAGTAACCTTAGCTGAACTGTGGTATTTGTAGTAAAACGAGAGGAACCACAAAATTATGATTTTTATCTTCATAGTTTTCATTTTCCTGTATTTATGGTTTCACTACAAATACTATAGTTAAAATATGATTACTGTAGTAAAACCATGGTTAATATTTTGTGAGAGAACGTAAAATTTATTGTGAGGGATCACAAAATATTTCAAGAGAAAAAATCCCTCCCCATTCTCCTAAGATGCTCCATGTGTATGTCTATTGTGTTCCACAAAAGACAATATTGAAATAATTCATCTCATTCACTTTTATATAAAAATGTTATAAAAAAGATGCAATGAAAGTGAATGGTGACTAAGAATGTCAGTCCCTAATGTTCTGCCTCATATCTCACGAATACAAAAGTCATAAAGTTTCATGAGGGTGTGTAAATATAATGACAATTTCATTTTGTGGGGTGAGCTAGCTATCTATAACTTTAACTAAGACTAGTTAAATTAGCCTTTAATGTGCTTATTATTTTACATCCATTTGTGAATATACCAGTGTGAAGGCATTTTTCTATATTTTATGTGTTTTAAATGTGTATTTACATGTGTTTGTACATGTATTTTTATTTTATAAATAAAACAATAAATTACTGAATGTGCTGTGTGTTTAATAAATTACAACATATCTTGATTTATTCAAGCGTTTGAGATTTTAAAAAGCAAAGTAGAAAATAAGCTGACTGTATAACATTGTTTAACCCACCTGAAATCGACAGTTTCAATGTAAGAAAAGCAAACCAATTAGATCGATTCTACATTGAAACTGTGTTGATTTTATGACGTCGTTTCACCCAATTGAAATCAACATCGTTTCAACATCAGGTAAGCAAACGAATTAGATTGAATTTAAGTTAGTTTTAAATGGTGTGACTGACATTGAATCAATCGGATAATCGATGTCATTTCATCTGGGATTGTTACCGTTCAAAGGCTCATTCAGAATGAACACTGAAAAAAAAAAAACGGGTGTGAACAGGCCTTAAGTCTTGTGGAAGTTCTAGAATGGCTAACATCGCTTACAGCACCTTTAAAAAAAAAAAAAACACGCGTCTCATGACTCCTGCGTTCGGTTTTATTTGTTGTGTCTAGCTTTTTTAGCATTCAGTCTAATCAGTCTTTTCGAATATGTTCGTAGCCAGACAGAAATAGTAGTGGGAACACAAAGCAAGTTGCTTCTTAAACCTATGTAATTTCTGCGCAAATAGCGTCACCAAATGGAATTGCAAAACTACTCATTGTTTTCAAACAGGTTCTCTGAACAGCCCTTGCCTTCCATTAGTGTTATAATGGATGCCCAAATTGGGGATCAAACCCAGGTCTCTAGCATGAAAGGACTGCAGTCTTACCCCCTGAGCTACTGGAGACACTTTTGTTTTGGACAGTGTGTTGTTCAAAAAGGCTCTCTTTACTGAACACAAGAGGTAATCCAACAGGAGATACAAACAAGGCACAAATCAGTCTTAGGGGAAAAGGCAATTCCAAAATGTCACAAAAAAAGGTATATAATCCACATAGAGAGGCACCAAAATAAGGGGAAAATTCCAAAGTTCCTGAAGTCAAAATCTCAAAAGTATAAGAACATACAGGCATATAGCACAGGGAAAGAACTGAGGCTGACTACAAGAGAAGATGGAGCAAATAACAACTGAAAAGACTAGGTTTAAATACAGATGACAAAACTAGGCACAGGTGAACTAGATCATTAATCAAACAGAGTGGAGAGAGTTCAAAAGTTAATTGCTCCCCCTAGTGGCCAACCAGGGAATTGTCAGGAGTCTCACAGGACCCCCACTTCTATGAAGATCTCTTGACGTTCCCCTTGGGACAGTCAGGGTGGCGATGGTGAAACTCTTGGATTAGTTCAGGGTCCAGGATGTCCCGGGCTGGAACCCAGGACCGTTCCTCTGGTCCATACCCCTCCCAATCCACTAGGTATTGTAGCCCTCCACGAACCTGGCGAGAGTCTAACAGACGATGGACCGTAAACACAGTTTGGCCCCCAACAATACGGGGAGCTTGGGGGGGGGGGCTTGGATGCTGGCAGCAGGGGGCTGGTGACAACCCTCTTGAGTTGTGACACATGGAAGGTTGGGTGGACCCTCATGGTTGGAGGAAGTTGTAGCCTGTATGCCACTGGATTAACTCTCTGCAGGACTTTGAAAGGGCCAATGTAGCGAGGGGCCAGTTTGTGGGATTCCACCCGCAATGGAAGATCTCATGTGGATAGCCAAACCCTCTGTCCCTGGGCGAAACAGCGGCGCTCATCTGCGTCGTTGGTTGGCCTGTTGTTGTTGATGGTGTGAGGCTCGTAGTAGGGCTGACCTTGCTTTCCTCCATATGCGATGGCAGCGACGAACCATTGACTCTGCTGCAGGTACACCGAAACTCAGACTCTTGCTCTGGAAACAGGAAGTTTGTAACCAAACTGAACTTCAAATGGTGACATACCTGTTGAGAAGCTCTTTAAGGTGTTGTGAGCATATTCCACCCAAAACAGTTCTTTACTCCATAACATGGGATTGGATGAAACAAGGCATTTCAATGTGGTCTCCAGCTCTTGATTCATCCTCTCAGTCTGCCCATTGGACTGAGGGTGAAACCCCGAAGAGAGGCTAAGAGATGCACCCAGAAGTCTGCAGAAAGCCTTGCAGAACTGAGAAGTAAATTGTGGTCCATGGTCTGACACAATGTCCTGAGAGATGCCATGTAGTCAGACAACATATTGCAACAGGAGCTTAGCTGTTTCTTGGGCAGAGGGCAGCTTGATTAAAAGGTATAAAATGGTAAGCCTTAGAAAATCTGTCAACAATAACAAAAATTACAGTGTTACCTTCAGATGGGGGAAGTCCCGTGATAAAATCAACTGAGATGTGAGACCAAGGTCGGGATGGAATGGGAAGTGGGAGCAACAATCCTTGAGGACGCATCCTAGGTGTCTTGCTTCGAGCGCAAGTGGGGCAGGCCGCAACAAATGAACGGACATCCTCCTCCATGGTGGGCCACCAAAATTGTCTCTTCAGAAACTCCAGTGTTCTGCCTCTGTTCTTTGAGCCCTCCTGACAAAAGTCTCTATTCCCCACCTATAAACCTAAAATGAGACTGTGGGCCGGTGGAACTCGCACTTCAACTTAAACATGTGGTTCTTCAGGAGGCGATGTAAGACTTGTCTGACATGTTGCACATGTTCGTGGAGGCTCTTGGAGAAGATAAGTATATCATCTAAGTAAACAAAAACAAAATGATTAAGCAAATCTCTGAGGACATCATTAATGAAAGCCTGAAACACAGCGGGGGCATTAACTAAACCAAAAGGCATAACCAAGTATTCAAAATGACCACAAGGGGTGTTAAATGCGGTTTTCCATTCATCACCTTCACGAATACGGACAAGGTTGTAAGCATTTCGCAGGTCTAACTTGGTGAAAATGGTCGCACCCTGAAGCAACTCAAAAGGTAGAAAGGTAGGACCATGGGGAATTCTGGAGAGGGAATAACATGAAACTGAAGCATCTCCTGGTGTTCCCCCACACACAGACATAACGGAGCAGTGAGATGATGGATCTTACCCAAACTAAGGGGACATTCATCAAGAGCAGTGACATTCACAGGAGGGTCAATGATGGCCAAAGGGATCTTGAGTCGGGAGGCTAGGTTAGCATCCAAGAAGTTTTCAGCAGCCCCGGAGTCCACGAAAGCCTTCAAAGGTTGTTCATCCATTCCCCAAGAAAGTGATATGTTGAGGAGGATTCCAGTTGCCCCAAGCTCGGGAGATGTTGTTTGACCCGTCACAGTCCTCCCTTCCCTGGACGGGCCTTGTCTTTTCCCATCAGCGCTAGGCAGGAAGATCTGAAGTGTGCAGCTTCCCCACAATAGAGACAGCACCTCTCCCTTATACTTCGGTCACGTTCTGACTGAGACGGGTATGCCCCATCTGCATGGGCTCCTCCAGAGCAGAAGAGAAAACTGAGGAAAGATCAGTAGGTGCTGAACTCAGTGGAACCCAAACTTCAGTTGATGGGTAAGGGGTGGAATGACGTTCCCTCCTTCTCTCCCTAAGTCGGTTATCTATCCATATAGACAGATCAGTTAGTCTCTAGATCTGCCACAGCCTCTCTGGAGACTAGTTCATGCTTGATAGTGTCAGAGAGGCCATGCTGAAAGGCTGCTGTCAGGACTTCCATGTTCCACTTGCTCTCTGCAGCTAAAATACGGAAGGTTATGGCATACTCAGCGACACTGAGGTTCTCTTGGTGGAGTCATAAGAGTCGCTTAGCCACTTCATCTCCACAGACTGGGTGATTGAACACCTTTTGCATTTCCTATGCAAGCAGCTAGGACATGGGGGTGTTTGCTGCTGCCAGATTGCTGTGGCCCAGGATAAGGCCTTCCCAGTCAACAGTGTGATGAGGTAAGCAATCTTAGATCTGCCTAAGGGGAAAGTGGTAGGCTGCAGCTCAAATGTCAAGGAGCACCGAGTAAGAAATCCCTGGCACTCTCCAGCCTTGCCATCATAGCATTGAGGAGCTGGAGGACGAGGCTCAGGACCAGCTGAAGGTGAGGCAGGAGTGGTCAGTGGGGATTGAGACAGCACCAGAGCAGAGTGAGAAGATTGGCTGGTAAGACTCTGCTGAGTATGAAGAATCTGGACAAGCAGTTGCTCATGTCTCCCAACCACAGCTTCTTGTCTAGCCAAGACTTGTTCATGCCAGTTGACTGGTCACTGCTGCCATGAGGTGTTGCAAGTATATCTGGGTCTGCTGGGTCCATGCTTTGGCTCAGTCTTGCTGTTTTAATTGGGGCCCAGGTTGGGGCTCAACCCATGTCTCTAACATGGAAGAATTGCAGTCCTACCCCCTGAGCTACTGGAGACACTTTTGTTCTTGGACCCAAATGCAGACACAAGGCTGAAGACAGTGTGTTGTTCAAAAAGGCTCTCTTTACTGAACACAAAAGGTAATCCAACAGGAGATACAAAGGCACAAATCAGTCTTAGAGGAAAAGGCAATTCCAAAACTTCACAAAGGCATATAATCCACATGGAGAGGCACCAAAATAAGGGAAAAATTCCAAAGTTCCTGAAGTAAAAAAAATTGCAAAAGTATAAGAACGTACAGGCATATAACACAGGGAAAGAACTGAGGGTGACTTACTTCAAGAGAAGACTGAGCAAATAACAACAGAAAAGACTGGGTTTAAATACAGATGTCAAAACTAGGCACAGGTGAACTAGATCATTAATCAAACAGAGTGGAGAGAGTTCAAAAATGCATTGCTCCCCCTAGTGGCCAACCAGGGAATTGTCAGGAGTCTCACAATTAGTCAGACAAAACAGTCCCTTCCCAAACTCATGCCCTTGAGTCAAAGTTGCTGTGTCGAACTGAACCGAATGCTGAAACAAACAAGCATTTTGAAAGCACTGTCAAAGTTTTTACAATTTTTCAAGGAAATCAAGTCTCAGATTCTGGATATCAAGATAGGATAAGAGAAAGAAGTAAAAGTACACAATTCAATATACAGTATAATAAAACATTTACAAAATTTACATTTACTGTAGAAAATGTGAGTGGTGCTTTCCTGTGTAAAACTCACCACCAGGATGCAAAGTTGTTGTCGATGTTTCCATGGCGTTGCGACAGGTATGCTAGGCCATTCTTGATGGTTGCTTCCCTTACAAAAAATCTAGAGTTCAGGTAAACTAGTCACAAACTTGCCACAAATTTGTTGAAATTTGACACTCATTATTTTCACATGCAAATGAACTTGTGATTCGCCGCAAATTTGAGGCTCTTTGCCGGTAGTGGTAAACCTGCAGCAAATCTTTGGCATCAATGGTCAATTTGCCACAAGTTTGCCGCATAGCTCGTTTACATGTAAGAATGATCGGTGGCAAATTTGCCATGAACCCTCAGTTTTTGCAAAGGTTACTGGCCCAGTTCAAAAGAGCCCACCATCAAGCCTCTATGATATTCTGGTCCCTAGATATGACTTATGGCTACCTCCATCAAAAGTCTAAGGGATTTGTTTTAGAAAAGTAATTGCAATCCTCAACAAGCTGCATAAATTTAAGTATGAATGTCTGTAGCATAAACGGTGCTGGACGATTTACGTGCCAATTCATATGGGGTAAATAAACAGGCTTGCTCTCAGCCACATGTTTAAAACATACAGAGCACACGAAGACTAGTTTTAGAGCTTCTGACACTATGTGGTCATTTCAGGAACTGCATTTTGGAGGATGGTAGGAGCGCAGCATTTTTCAGTAATAGGGTACAACCAGGTTAAAGGCACACCGCAAGGAAAATGTGTTTTTGTGCAGATGTGCACATTTTTATGAATTGTTTTAGGAAAATTTGTCAACTTATGAAAACACTTTTGAGACTGCAGATTGCTTTTTGAGAAACAGTGGAAGATTAGATTTGGGACTGTAAAAGGCTTTTGTTTATTTTTATTTATTATTTTAGAAGTGTTTCTGACCAATTGCATTCACTCAGATTTTGATAGTCTGACTATTGCATTTACAGAAATTTTAAGTAATTCTTGAGATTAAAAATGAAATCATCCCTTGGCCCTGTAGTTTCATTCCCATACAACATAATTTGGTGGATTTGATCAGTCGATTTGGTTAGGGGACACAGATCATTTAGCCCATTGGTCTACTCTTGCCTAGAATGTTGAAACTAAATCTAACTGATTTCTGTGTAATATTATTCAGGAACCAAAAACAGCAATGCAGCAGGAAAAAGTAATCAACTAATGCTCCCAGACTATACACTGGAATGCAGTTGACACTCCACCAGTGATTCCTGCAGACAAAAGCTGTTGTCAATGTGCTGCATTGTGAGATTTAAAATGTTGCAGTTGAGCTTGAGTAGTTTGCAGACACATTCCTGTGTCTAATAGGGAATTATTGACAGCTCTTTCAGATGCATTTTTCCAAAGAGCTGGTTATTTAATCTGGAGTGTGTATCATTTGGTGTACATCTTGGTTTTGTGGTTCTTCCCTTGGGTATTGCTAATAAAACTGCCATACACTGATACTTTTCAAACACTTTCCATTTCACACTCAGTGGGTTATTGGGTTCAACCCACTCTGTCTGTACCTTTGCCTTGATAATGAATGCTATTTGTCATTCTATAAGCACTAGAAGAACTTCTGTAAAATAACTGTTTGGAAAGCCATATAAAAATCTCTCTGCATTCTTTAAACTCTTTAAAAAGTATTTAACCTGTTAAATGCTACAGAACCTCAGTATTAGTCTCTTCAATTCAGTTATAAAACATACCACTTTAACAACTACATACTTCAGACAGGTAATTTTATGGTAATTTTTTATCATTTTAGAATATGAAGCTATTAACCTTTAAATGTGTAGCCTCATCCCATATCAATCTTTTATGATTTTGCATCATTATAATTTATCAGTTTGGTGGCACAGAAATTACACATCACCTTTAAACCAACTATGTGAATGACAAGACAGTCTGAACAAATGACGTGCCACAACATCATTTTAACCCAAACATTTTATTGAGACTGAGACAGAGAGAGAAAAAGGCACATTCATGTTGGCAGGTGTTCCATGGGGGTGTTTGGTTCAATTCCCTCATCACTTCTGTGAAATAATCAGGTTGCGGTCACTCAGGCCAGTCCATCTCGCTATTTCTCTCTCTCTGCGGAAGCATGCAGAAGATATCTTAATGCTGCTTCCTCCTGAAGGAACACCCTGGAGAGATGAGAACAATAACAGGTCATTCTCAAAAACCACAGCTAAACTCATTAACAACACACTCTACATTGCGAGTAAATCACCAACATATGCGACCAAATCACTCACCAGTGACTGAATTGTGTAGTGGCGAAGAACTTTAGCACAGAGATCTTTTCACTGCATGTTGTGTCTCATGAGCGCACACTTTAAGGAAATTGACCTTATTTGACCTTACACACCTTATTAAATGCCCTCAAAATATTTGGAAAGAAGCTTGTTCAAGTCATTTCTATGTAGTACTTTTGGGGTTTCTTAACATACAATGCAGTTCTTTGCTTTATGCTTTTGAATTTCAGTTCTTCTGGCACAAGATCACAAAAGGACCATGAGAACTAATTTATATTAAATAAATATAATCTTTGAATGATGTTCTACTCTGCAGCACTACCATGACCCATTCATCCACTCTGAATGTAGCTGAAAATCAATTAACAGCTGACAAAACTTTCCAAGATAAGCAGGGTATCAGGAGAGATTAGAGAGCACTACCAGAGACACTGAATAGCTGACCTGTGGCAATTTGTTTATATTATATTTACAGTGCATCCGGAAAGTATTCACAGCACTTCACTTTTTCCACATTTTATGTTACAGCCTTATTCCAAAATGGATTAAATTCATTATTTTCCTAAAAATTCTACAAACAATACCCCATAATGACAACGTGAAAGAAGTTTGTTTGAAATCTTTGCAAATTTATAAAAAATAAATAAATTAAAAAAAAACAATCACATGTACATAAGTATTCACAGCCTTTGCTCAATACTTTGTTGAAGCACCTTTGGCACCAATTACAGCCTCAAGTCTTTTTGAGTATGATGCTACAAGCTTGGCACACCTATTTTTGGGCAGTTTCTCCCATTCTTCTTTGCAGGACCTCTCAAGCTCCATCAGGTTGGATGGGGAGCGTCGGTGCACAGCCATTTTCAGATCTCTCTAGAGATGTTCAATCGGGTTCAAGTCTGGGCTCTGGCTGGGCCACTCATGGACATTCACAGAGTTGTCCCGTAGCCACTCCTTTGTTATCTTGGCTGTGTGCTTAGGGTCGTTGACCTGTTGGAAGATGAACCTTCGCCCCAGTCTGCGGTCCAGAGCGCTCTGGAGCCGGTTTTCATCAAGGATGTCTCTGTACATTGCTGTATTCATCTTTCCCTCGATCTTGACTAGTGTCCCAGTTCCTGCCGCTGAAAAACATCCCCACAGCATGATGCTGCCACCACCATGCTTCACTGTAGGGATGGTATTGGCCAGGTGATGAGCTGTGCCTGGTTTCCTCCAGACATGACGCTTGCCATTCAGGCCAAAGAGTTCAATCTTTGTTTCTCATGGTCTGAGAGTCCTTCAGGTGCCTTTTGACAAACTCCAGGCGGGCTGTCATGTGCCTTTTACTGAGGAGTGGCTTCCGTCTGGCCACTCTACCATACAGGCCTGATTGGTGGAGTGCTGCAGAGATGGTTGTTCTTCTGGAAGGTTCTTCTCTCTCTACAGAGAAACGCTGGAGCTCTGTCAGTGTGACCATCGGGTTCTTGGTCACCTCCCTGACTAAGGCCCTTCTCCCCCGATCGCTCAGCAAGCTCTAGGAAGAGTCCTGGTGGTTCCAAACTTCTTCCATTTACAGATGATGGAGGCCACTGTGCTCATCGGGACCTTCAATGCTGCAGAAATTTTTCTGTACCCTTCCCTAGATCTGTGCCTCGATACAGTTCTGTCTCGGAGGTCTACAGACAATTCCTTGGACTTCATGGCTTGGTTTGTGCTCTGACATGCACTGTTAACTGTGGGACCTTATATAGACAGGTGTGTGCCTTTCCAAATCATGTCCAATCAACTGAATTTACCACAGGTGGACTCCAATCAAGTTGTAGAAACATCTCAAGGATGATCAGTGGAAACAGGATGCACCTGAGCTCAATTTTGAGTGTCATGGCAAAGGCTGTGAATACTTATGTACATGTGATTTTTTTTCATTTTTTATTTTTAATACATTTGCAAAGATTTCAAACAAACTTCTTTCACATTGTCATTATGGGGTATAGTTTGTAGAATTTTGAGGAAAATAATGAAATTAATCCATTTTGGAATAAGGCTGTAACATAACAAAATGTGGAAAAAGTGAAGCGCTGTGAATACTTTCCGGATGCACTGTACACTGGGGGCCAAAAGTTTGGAATAATGTACAGATTTTGCTGTTTCTATAAGAAATCGGTTCTTTAATTCACCAAAGTGGCATTCAACTTATCACAAAGTAGAGTCAGGACAATACTGATGTAAAAAAACAGCACCATCACTTTTTGAAAAAAGTCATTTTTGATCAAATCTAGACAGGCCCCAATTTCAGCAGCCATCACTCCAACACTTTATCCTTGAGTAATCATGCTAAATTGCTAATTTGGTACTAGAAAATTACTTGCCATTATATCAAACACAGCTGAAAGCTGTTTGGTTCGTTAAATGAAGCTTTACATTGTCTTTGTGTTTGTTTTTGAGTTGCCACAGTATGCAATAGACTGGAATGTCTAAGGTCAATATTAGATCAGAAATGGCAAAAAAAGAAACAGCTTTCTCTAGAAACTCATCAGTCAATCATTGTTTTGAGGAATGAAGGCTATACAATGCTTGAAATTACAAAAAAACTGAAGATTTCATACAAAGGTGTACACTACAGTCTTCAGAGACAAAGGACAACTGGCTCTAACAAGGACAGAAAGAGATGTGGAAGGCCAGATGTACAACTAACCAAGAGGATAAGTATATCAGAGTCTCTAGTTTGAGAAAGACACCTCACATGTCCTCAGCTGACAGCTTCATTGAATTCTACCCGCTCAACACCAGTTTCATGTAAGTGTGTCAACAGTTACTGTGTCTGCACAATAATCTAGAAACAATGTGAATCAACACCACAACAACTGAAGCAGCAAACTTTGCAAAACACAAAATTTATGTCACTGCCAATACTTTTGGCCATGGCTGTAAGCCAAGTTGCTCATTTCCATTCAAATGGTTCCACTAAATTGCAATATATTGAGGAAACTCAACATCCTTACTCAAACGCATGACACCTCACTTTATCATAGCGCACAATAAAGTCTGTTTTTCTTGCAGTCAGTCTAAATTTTATTTATAAATTCACAGTTAAAATAATATGCATTTAAAATGGATAACCTTAATTTTTTACTATTATTACTTGCAACCAAATAACATTAATTAAAAAAAACAATGCTAACTTGCATTAACTATATAATAATGATAACCTCAAAACAATTCCCATCATTACACCATTTGATCAGTAGAATTTAAACAGATGACCCACCAAACAACTTTTTGAATTATAAACTCCGCTTGCAAAGACAATTACTTTGTTTTTTGCTTCAAAACTTTTCTGGGATTAAGTAGACACTAGGGCTGTGAATAGATAAAATGTTATCAATAAAACTAAATAAATGCACAGTTTTCTGTGATTAAATTGTGATTAATCATGGTACATTAAAAAACATTTAAATATAATCCTAAATATATTTACTCTATACTTTGTCTCAAATAACTTGCAATACATTTTAATATAAACATATTTATATGTTCAATTTTTTTTGTTTTGTTATTTTGACACTTTTACAGGTATAAATCTACGATACAAGTACAAAACCAGTGGGCATGCTGCAATTAAAAAGTTGGGCAAAATCGTCTGCTGTTTTCCAGTGGACTAATTGGATTAAGATAAAAGTGTTCATTGCCAATTCATTATAAGACACTACACACTCACTGAGCACTTTATTATAAACACTAACAGTTATACACCTATTTTTTCATGCGATTATCTAATCAGCCTATCGTGTGGCAGCAGTGCAATGCATAAAATCATGCCGATATGGGTCACGAGCTTCAGTTAATGTTCACATCAACCATCAGAATGGGGAAAAATTGTGATCTCCGTGATTTCGACCGTGGCATGATTGTTGGTGCCAGACGGGCTGGTTTGAGTATTTTTGTAACTGCTGATCTTCTGGGATTTTCATGCACAACAGCCTCTAGAGTTTGCTCAGAATGGTACAAAAACATAAAACAATCCAGTAAGCAGCAGTTCTGCGGACGGAAAAGCTTTGTTGATGTGAGAGGTCAACAGAGAATGGCCAGACTGGTTCGAGCTGACAGAAAGGCTACAGTAACTCAGATAAACACTCTGTACAATTCTACTGAGCAAAATAACATCTCAGAATGCACAACATGTCGAACCATGAGGCGGATGGGCTACAACAGCAGAAGACCACGTTGGGACCATTATTAGGACCACAATGCTCCTTAAAGTGCTCAGTGAGTGTACATACAGATACAAAACAAACTGAATGCTGAAGTTTAATTTGCTGAAGTTTAAAATGTCAAAGCTATTTTTTCAGGCTGCCGTTCAGTCTCTCTCTCTCGAGTGGTTGCGTGGTTTCGCTTTTGAGACTGGTTCAGATGACAGTGCGTGAACGTTTTTAGGGGATGCAAAGAGACCCAGTAGGCAGCTTGCCCGTACCTCTCCCACACCTGGCTCACCACTTGCGGGTGAAGTCTCCATTCTTCATACAGAAAATCCGCTCCCTTGTTCATTATGCGCGTAATGAGTAAGCGTGCACTGCTCCACACAATCAGTTTCTGTGCTAGGATGTGCTGTCGATTCGAGCATGTACCTCCTCAAAATGTTTGTGCCAATTTTATTGGTAAAAAACATTAGTGAAGTTTCAGGAAGTAAAAAAAAAAAAAAAAAAAAATGGATACTGAATGAATTGCATTTTTTTTTTCTCCAAGCCCAAGTAAACAAACACTAACCTTCTGTAAGTCGAGCTTTGCCTCCAGTGGGCTGACAGAGCACAGTTGAGCAACCAACACAAAGCACTACTGTCTGTGCGTGGCTGAACACAGTTGTGATCTTATAGCATCCTGAAACACAAAGAGACAGAGTTATATTATACAATCAAGGCATGTATCCAAATATCTAAAATTGAAATCCCCATAATAATCTACCACTTCCTTCAATGTTTTTGGTTATGGTACAAAATCAAAGACATTTACAAGAATAACTTTACATCTAAAATATGTGATGATCACAAGGACACACACCTGGACATTTGACATCCATGAAATAAGAATTAGGACACTGTACGAGACGCTTCTTCTTGTGCGTCCTCCTCTCCTCTTCGGGGGTTGGGTGCAGCAAGTCTTTTGCGAGCTGTTTACATAATAACACATTAGATATTAAATAATTGCCAACAATGATAACGTAACGAGCAACATTACAGATCAGTAAGTCTCAAAAAGTAGTGTTACCTAAATGTACATCATTTTAGGGCATCACAAGCGCTTAAACGTCTATGATGCCCAACATACTGTCTAGATATGAACAGTTTGATACCAATCTTTTAATCTTTATCAATTCAAGTTCTCTTGTGGCAACTCTACAGCTTTATGGAACCGTTTACAGTCATAAATCCATAAGCCACAAAGTCTGGCGGTTTCAAAGTAGGGATTTAATCCTGTCAGTCTATTTAAACACTTCGATCATAAACATGCGTCATTTCATAGATAAACCACCATATTTTGTTATATGCGCGCCGCCATCTTCACACGGGGCGCGAATGCATGCTGCCGAACCATTCAAGAATAGACGCACATTTGAACGTTTTTTGAATCGTAAATGTCATAACGCACCCATGAAGGTGAATTATATGGATATGTTCGTGAACGCACTTCGACATTAAGGTAATAATGTCTTTTAAGTGGTGTATATTAATGTATTTTCGCTCTCTAGTACTCACTGGCATGTTGGCGAAGATTAAGCCGCTGCCAGAAAGGAAGTTGCAGGCGGAAGCAGACGAATATCATTAGCGGGGAGCGGACATGAGACGGAAGTGCGTCATTGGACAAAGAGTGCGGACATGTTAGTAGAGTCAAAACAAGTCAAAGGTATTTTAAAGCTTTTATTTGGAGCCTAGAAACGTACAGGGGATATTATTAATATACCAAGTTCAAAACTGAGGCCATGCCATAGAAATAGATTTTAGACTTGGTCACAATCTTTGTCACAGCCTCACAGGAATACCCAAAACATTGACATGCTGGTATACTCAAAGATGGCTATTTCTCCTAATATTCTTATTTTTCATTAATTGCTCAAAAGTGTTGTAGTATTAATGTCGCTTACAAAGATATAACAACAAACACCATGCTACTACAATGGAAATACCACGTATTCTTTGAAGTACAATGCAAAAATCATTGTACATTAATGTGGTAATTAGGGTTGCCAACTGTCCCGTAGAATACAGAATCGTCCCGTATTTGAGGGAACAAAATTGCATTCCATATGAAATCCATACAGGATGCCGTTTGTCCCGTAGTTTAGCGTCTCGCATCCAAACTACTGAGAATGTTTCTCATATAGACAGAAATGGACATGAAACACAGACACCTTTCGCATGAGTTGTGTGAAATATCGACTGTTAAACACTGGGCTACATGGACGATCGATAACAATCAGCGCATGTTTTCAGTCAAACATATAGCATTTGAGTGCATGATTTTGTTTCTCACCTTTGTGATTCCAAAAACACCTGTAATTCATTACATTGCATTGATGTCAGTGCTCATTCTGGAAGAAAAACTAAGCTAAATAAAAACAGCAGCACTTTATGTACAAAACTAGAGTACAGTGCAGGTTTAGTTAAAACGATTAATGTGATTTTATTACATTTCCCTTGTGATAAATACTATTTGAAGTAGAAATGCAATATTTCATGTTAAGCGTTTGTCTCCCATTAAAATCCATTACAATGCATGGTTACTTAAAACAGTACTAAGACTTGTACTGAGACAGTGGCCCTGGAAGGCCAAATCAAATTTTCAGTGATAGGCTATATTCTATTTTTAACCCATTATTCATATACTGTCTATTCTTAACAGAAAAATATTGTCTTTCTCCATTGATTCCAGCTTTATTCAATTGGTAAAACGTAGTGTTTATTAAAAGTGAAGATTGATAAACATTTAGTTCCTCCTGGTCGTTGTATTAAATCCGTTTTCATTTTATGCGTGTTTGGGGCCTTTCACACCGAACGTGGTTTTGAGTGTGTCTATGCTGTTTTTCAATTGTTTTTCTATGTAAAGAAGCTTTATAGGTTGATCATTGCACAGCGTCTCACACCGGAGCCCCACTGTAAAAAAAAAATGAGCTGGAATGTCCTGTATTTGGCTGGTAGAAAGTTGGCAACCCTAATGGTAATCATTCTGGAACTTACCATGGTATTATGATCTGATACCATCACTGTACCATAATTTCACAGTTCTTTTTGTAAGGATTGTGTTCTATATATGTATTATCAAAGGTGTAATTTACAGGTGGGATGGCTTTTAAAAAAGTATTTTAATGCAGAAGAAACATCTCCAGTTCTTGAGCAGGGGTTTCCATTTCGTTTGTGTGTATTATAAGTGGTGATCCAGCACTGGACTTTGTTCTTTTAGAATGTTATATAATGAGTGCTTGTTGCTGCTGTTATCAGTGGCGTTGACAGTGGTCAGTGATGTTCTCTCGTGCATCCAGATGTGCACTCTTCTCACTCTGCTGCTTTCCAGTTAAAGTTGCTGTAAGTCTTTTTTTTTTTTTTTTCATGGAATGGTATGCAAAAAAAAAATGTACTACTCCCTGAGAGATTTGGGATCTTTGGAGTGCAGAGTTTAGGAAAGAGGGGGCGTGGCTAATCCAACGGTTCAGTTTGCTTTAAATCACAAAGCAAAATGCAAGTAGATGTGTCCCCTCTCATGATATACATCCACTGTACAGATGCAATCTTTGTTTATCAAAATAAAAAATTATATTAGGGTGGATTGGAACTCGGAACTCCTTGTACTAGAGGTGAAAACTTTCACTGACTAACAAGTGTTAGGTAAATGGATCAAATTATCAAATTAATTATGTGAAATATTTATTGTAGCGCTTGAATTGCTCATCAAAAATTACTATTTCTCAAAACAGTAAAAGATTATGACATTATCTGCACGTAACCTAGTTAATGTTCATAAGTTTGTCAAACTGTCCCTACCACGTTTTAAAACAAAGTGATGCCCTTGTCTATTGTAAATTTCAGCTATGCAAAAAACTGGTGGTTATAGCATGATTATATTAAATTAGAAGGGAGGGTGTGGTGGGGGTGGGGGCGGGGTGGTAATGTGGTATTATATTCTTAGAAATAGGAGTAGCTACATGCATCATATCTTGATAAAATGAATGGTATATTGTTCATATATTAACTTCATTCCATGTAATTTCAGTTCACAGCATTCAAAGTTATAGCATTAACAGTGTTCCACTTTTTTTTTTTCCCTCAATATGAAAATAATTTTAAACAAAATGAAAAATGTTGTGTTCAAATGCTAAGGAATGTGCAGCTGGTGAAACGGGCCCAGAGGGTCTTCTTGTACACAAGGCATCCATTGGCCAGGTACAGTTTTTTGCACCTTCACATAACATCAGTACAGAACCAAGAGTGCTCAATTCACCCTAATCATGAGAGACAAGTGTCTGCAGATGTGCTCACCCACATGCTTAAGATGCTGGCAGCTGGGAAGCACTGTGTTGTAGGACCACCATGGTTCACTGACTGCAGCTCCAGATAAGCATTCCACTATAGGCAGTTTATTATAGGGGATCAAGGGCAAATTTGCCTACAACAGAATGATGAGATCTTGCTGATAGTATCCTGTTGGCTGCATGCCCAGGGTTCACAAAATGTAAAAGAGGACATGCGGGAGAAAATGTTGGTTGGCTGGCTGGTTTAAAAATAATTGCCTATTAATCTGCTGTAATCATCTAACACATTGCATTGAATAATTGGTCCAGGTGTGTTTCTTCAGATAAGAGTATTGCATTGTGTTAGAGCAAATCCCTGGCTGGAGTCAAATGGCTTTTATGCAAAAAAAATCTAGAAAAATTGATAAGTGTGTATTGCCAATAAAATAAAAATCTACTGACTATAATTAAAAAAAAAAAAAATTACAAATTGTCTACATTCATTTTTGTTCAGTATGCTTTTCCTCTATTTTCTTATTTGAGCACAAAAAAACCAGGGTTTTTCCATTATTAATAATTCAATAATGCCATTATTTAAAGGGATAATTCCCCCCATTTAAACATAGGTTAAGGTGTTAAGAAAAGAGCTTGTTAGACGTTTAGAATAAGTTTTATAGTTTTAATACAACAGTTCACCGTTTAAATACAGTTTGATTTAGGTTAACGTTTCTATCTTTCAGATTTCTCCATTAACAATGATCTGAATCGTAATAACACGTTTCTATCACCTCCTGTTAACAGTTTAGGATGAAGTGGGAAACGTTTTACTGATGTTTAAACAGCCTGTAAAATTCTGCAAATGTTGCAAATTGCCGTTTCAAATACCATTCTGCAGTAAAACATTGAACTGACATAATGGAAGGGAACATTGGTACATCACACATGTGCATTTAGCATGCAAACTGGCTCATTGGTCTAGGTGTACGATTCTCGATTAGGGTGCAAGAGATACCAGATTCGAATCCTGGCTGAGCCCAGAGTTTTAGCACAAATGCTAAAAAGTGCTCAAGTAGTGAATGTTCTTGATTACGTGTTCAGTCACGTACAAATAGCTCAAAGTGCCAGTCGGATGTTGCAAAGAATAGAAGAGCTTAGCATAATCTCCATCTGATGTTACTAAGAAGTCCCACTGCTTCCTTATGTTTATTTACACTTCAAAACTAGCTGGTAGCGCAAGGTATCGACTTTTTAGCTTGCAGTAACATCATTTGTGCACTGTATTTTTAGTCCCTTTGGTAAGAAAGCTTCTGCTTAGAACCTAAATGTAAAAAAAAAGGAAGACATGACAAAAAATGGTGGTATTGTATCAAACTTTGCATCAAATCTTAAGTTGCCTTCTATTTCCAGCTTGGTCAAACATTTGGACACTGTATAATGCTCTTTTTTTCTTTTTGTATTTCATTGCACATCTTTTATCCATTGTGGTATATATGCAGTCCTCATTTCATGTCAAAAATTATTCAGTGATGTCCTCTGATTTCCATGACTGGCTCTCAAATACCCATGGGCTATCTTTGGCATATTTTCATACTACTCTTACTATTTCTGCAGTGCATATTATGTATACAGAGCATAGTACAGTATGTGAATTTTCTGCAGGAATACCCAGATAACCACCTACATTTGCCAAAATGTGCAGTACACTGCATGTATTTCACAATGCAATGTGTTTGACTTCATCTTCCATTTCCAGTGTGACCCATTACATTTTAGAACTGTAAAGACTTAATGTGTTTTTACACTAAAGCAGATTAAATATGACCAATTTTACCAAAATAACTGGATGGCGTTTGTGGAATTTAACATGCATGAAATGATCTCATGTGACAAATGTAATACGCTAATGTTGATCGTTCTATAAATGTACACTGTTTCACATATATTTTAAAAATATATAAACATATTTTCAGTTTATAGTATATATGCAGTAAACCGTACACTTGTATTCCATTCCGAACCTAGTCGCAGTTTTCGACAAATCCATTTTTTGTCCACTGTGTTGGATTGGCCAGTGCAGATTTCAGTTGTTTATCTGCTCCTCCTGATAGGTGGAGGTTGAGATGGCACCATACGGATCCACAACTGTTTGAGCACAGCGTACAACAGTTATAAACAAGAAGATGCAGAGAAGAAACAGGAAGAAGAGGGCAAAGCCCAAATCCACATCAACCTCAAGTTGGGGCACTCGTGGTAATGGCTGATCCATCTGTGAAGTGTGTTGCCATGCAAAAAGTCAATAAACAACCAGTTCTGTTCACTTCGAGTCTGTATCAACTGTGATGTTGTCTACACAGTCAGTGGTTGCTTCTTTGTAACTGAGTCAGCATTCATAGAATTGGGACAGTGTACCGTGGAGATCACTTTGGTCCAGCAAATCACAAGTTCAGTGTTTCTTGAATGGAAATCTTCAGTGTCTTGAATAGTCCTCAGAATTGGATCCAGGAATACGTGTAGAATTTCATGGTTCATAAAGTCACATGAGCCCTGATTAAAAAGGAATATCCTTATCAAATTGAAGCAGTAACATCATACAGGCAAGGTTATTAAATATTTGCTGCCCTCAAATGGCCTCAATTACGTAGTGATTGAATCTTTTATGAATTAACTGAAATTATTAAATGTTAAACTTAAAGGAATATTCTGGGTTCAATACAAGTTAAGCTCAATCGGCAGAATTTGTGGCATAATGTTGATTACCACAAAAATTAATTTTTCGAATTGTCTCTCCTTAAAAAAACAAAAAAAGAGGTTACAGTGAGGCACTTACAATGGAAGTGAATGGGGCCAATTTCTGGAGGGTTTAAAGGCAGAAATGTGAAGCTTATCATTTTATAAAAGCACATACATTAATTATTCTGCTAAAACTCATGTATTATTTGAGCTGTAAAGCTGTTTAAATAGTCATTTTTACAGACATTTAGGGTTTGTTTTACAGAAATGGAACCTCACAAATGGGCAATCTGGACAGCTCTACATAGGCAGCAACTCACACAGGCCTATGATGCCTAGGTAGCTAACGAGGTTTTGGAACCATGCCATAGTTTCCTTTTTGGTCTACGTTACACTTTTTTCTTGTTTTAAGCATAAACCACACATTTTTGTTAGATGTTCTCTGAAAACAAGACTTAATTTCTTATGCCATTCTGCTTCTCAAGTAATGTTTTTGTTTAAAAGATTTGATATTTTTATTGGAAAATTAGAAAATGAGTTTTTGTAGTGTAAACAAATGTATACTCTTATCGTCACATTGGCTACTCATTCTTTCCTCTTTACCTCTCCGAGGCCATTGGTTACCCCCTACCCATTGCTAACCTCAAAACACTTTGACAATACTATCTATGGTCTGCTTCTGACAATATTTAGCTCCATGTCTCTGTTCTTCAAGCAAACGTGGTCCACCTTCACTACAACAGAGTGTTTTGCAAATTTGCAACCTCCCCCTGGCACCAAAGCCTCTATAAATAGTTTAACAGGAGTTGAATGACTATGGGTTTAGCCTGGCTCTGGATCAAGCTTTACCCTTTACGGAGGGCTGTGGTCCAGCCAATCACTTGTTTTAAATGCATTTGTAATTCAAGCAGGCCTCAGACCAGAAGGTAGAACTCTGACACGTCACACCCAGGAAAAGGAGATGGATGAACAAAGAGGACCGTGATGGAGAGAAAGACTACGGAAAGACAATACGCAATGGCAATTAAGTTTGTCACCAGGGGTAGCGTGAAGGCAAATTGAGTCTACCAATGCAGGCAAGCGATAGCTGTAATTTGGTTGGCTTCCAAGTATAGAAAGAAGAGAACAGATAGAGCGAGAACGAGGGAGAGTGGGTGATGTAGTAGAGATATCATGCTCTCCAATTAGCTGTGATGGTTTTGCAAGTCACATTCAAGGGTGGGAGAATCCAGGAAGCAGTAAGACTGTAATATTAAAGTAAAGTAGAGAGATGGGCGAATTCCAAAACCACTCATAAATAATTCACAATCGCAATGAGAATTGATTAGGGGTAACTGAATAAAGCTAAGCCAATGCACAACTAATCTGGTGCCCCATGGATGTAGATCTAATTTCAGAGGCTTAAAAAAAAACACACATCCAAAGCTGCTAGAAATGCATAAAAATGATCATGGTAACAATTTGACTGAAAAGTTTTCAAATATTTTTAAATAATAATAATAATACCATTTCTTCAGTATTTTGTATATCCCTACTGATATACAAAATAGACAGCATGCACTTCAGTTGGTACAGACCACACTAGTTTATGGTTCAATGGAAGCAAAGAAATCTGACGTATCATACAAAGGAGTTGAAATTATGTTTGCAGATAATATCAACATAACTTAAATGTGAACAGTTGTGTTATTCGAAGAAATTTGTTACTATAGTTCAAATTTATTATTGACAACTACAGTGCAATTATTTTGACATATGTGGACATCCAATCACCTTCTTTAGAAAATCATTAATTCATTACTAAAGTCATTACTTATATATATATGTCTATAGTGAATATGGACAGAATACACATTTCTAGAAATTCCCACAGGAAAGAAATGTTTTCTTAATCTGTATTTTTGAGTAAAAATATCTAAACATCCTTCAATAAATGAAGAAAATTTGTTGACAATATAACTTCTTTTCAGTGAATTTATCTTGTTTATTTTTCATATCCCATTTGCAAATAGTTTTTTCTTGAGTTAAGCATAAACCTTACAAAATTTTGTTAGGTTTATGCTAAAACAAACATTAAAAAATCTAATAAAAAATAAATAAAATAAAATTGTAAAATTTGAAGAAACATTTTTTTTTAAGATATATTCTCTGAAATAGTCATTATCTCACACCGTTTTTTCTTAGGTAACTGTATCTTAAGGTGCATTAAGAAATTTTTTTTTTTTACTGGAAAACGAGAAAAATAATGTTCAGGAAAACAATTTTTTGCTGTGCACATGGAGCACTGTTAAGCATAAACAATACATGTAACACTAGAAACGTTCAAATAGTGAAAATAACCCTTAAAGTTACATCAAACCTGTGTTTTGTATTCACAGCAAAAGTTGGTGTTGTGCCCTTACCTGTTTGGTACACGTCCCATCATAGGTGTACAGAGGAAATTAAACGTTAGTGCATGATTAAAATGACCCACAGGCCAGAGTATCAGAGAGATATGCAGGGAGAGTGATTGTGGAGGTTGCGGCCACTCACTCACCCTCTTTCTGCAAGAGTTGGAGAACTAAACTCCAAGCATACAGTCGCTGGTGACCTTTATGTGTGGAGGTAGGAAAGTGACACGGCCACATTATCACATGGGCCAATTACAGTCAGTGTGTGATCAGGCTAATTACTGATTTGAGATCCGATTTCAGCCCATGACCCTACATTAAGTCTAAGAGTCATAGTGTGGTTGGTAACTGATCTGAGATATTAAAGTAACAGTTAACCGTAATGTGGTCAAAGGTTCATTACACAGGGGAGAATCAGGTAGCCACATCAGCGAAGAGTTTCAACGGAGGTATTAAAAATATCTAGGAAAAATATTTGGAGCTGCCGTACATGCAAAAGCCTCAAAACAAAGACTTAGGAAAAAAAAAGAACATGGGAACAGGTTTCTATTTAATTGGCTGATGCTTTCTTACAAAAGAGATTTGGTGCCATTTGTGTGACGATGACTTCTATGAGTGACATAAGTAAATGTTTAAGTACTCTTACATATTAGAACATGGAACCAATTAGAACAAGGTGATGGCTGCAAATAATATATATAAACATTAGTAAAAATGTACATAACATTACAATTCCAAGCACTTATTTCAAGTAAATGGTTTCTACTTTTTTGAAACCGTGCATTTTTTGGTTTCAACAAATAGCCTAAGTGTATTTTTAATGACATAAATGAAAAATCCCACCATAGGAAGCAAACATTTAACTGCAATTAGTCTTAAATAACAGCAAATGGGAATTAGATGAAATACAAACAGTCTGTCTAAATAAAAGCTGTGATTCTGACTAGAAAACGCAAATGTAGCCAACGCAATTTCTATCAGACTTTAAGACTTTTTAGTGATGATCTGATCCAATGGCGGGTCTAAGTGGGGCATTGCCCCCTAGATTTGTAATCATCCTAAATCCTTATAGACCCTAAACAATTTAGGAAGATACATACAACTGTAGCTATTTTCTATAATGGGAAATCTATAACATCATAAATACAAATAATAAAAAAGATTGTTTGGACGGTTTTCCAGTTTGACAAACTATTTCAAAAACAAGCACATAAAACAAAAGTTCGTCATCCACAAGAATCTTTATCTTTCATCTTTGAATAATGACAATACAAAATATAACAAAAACATGGATCATATTTATGTTTGTGCAGTGGACACACATTTGACAGGACGCAATGGGGGGGATTGGTCTTGGCATCAAGCCGTAAGAATAGATGAACGAGTGGATGTAAACAGAGGAGAGACAGAGAGAGGAGGATGATGATATAGTTTGAAAAGATTCTATAGTGGAAAGATGATGAGGTAAGGAGAATACAGACAACAAGCAACTCAAATATACATGTACAAATAAGGCACTTGTGAAAATATTTGGAAACTCAAAATAACTTTGTAAAGCCAATCCAGATGTCCCGTTCCATTTGCAAAAATGCATTTTTTACATAATGAGCACCTGTATTGACACTGACTTTGAGATAAAAATAAATAAATACTGCACCACATATAGGACCACAATTTTAAACTGTCACTTAAAGGGATAGTTTACCCAAAAATGAAAATTCTGTTGTTCCAAGTTGTTCCAAACACCAAAGAAGGTCATATGGGTTTGAAAAAAAAAATGACGGTGAGTAAATGATTACAATTTTCATTTTTCAGTGAATATACCTTTAAACTATAATAATAAGAGATTATGTGGAAAGAGGATGTTACATCTGACCTCATTGTTGAATCAAACACTTTAGGTTTAACACACTCATGTAAAATTGCAGATACAGAGCAAACAGTACATATCTACAGTACATATTGGGCAAATTCCATTTTTAACTATGGAATCTATTTCCCATAAATACTGAACTGCAAGTCTAGATTTCAATGATGTCAAACAGTTTGCCAATAACAGAATTATTATAATAAATGCATTTTACAGTCTTTATATCAACACAACATAAGGATGGAGAGCTACAAAGTGCATCCAGTACTAAATACTGATTATTAAATGTAATCTTTCATTATATAAATGGAACAGACAAAAACATTGGCTTAAAGTTCTCCTGCCAAGTACTTTGTTTTAACAACTACATTTCCATCTTCTACTGCATAAATGTATGGAAGCCGGATACTGCCATGGAATTAAAAAATAAGAGGTAATTCTGACTTTATATCTCACAATTCTGTCTATATTACTTTAGTAATATTCTGACTTTATCATTCTTTATAACAATTATGCGAAATAAATTTGAAATTGCAATATATAAATGTCACAATTGTGAGATATAATAAAGTCTAAAAACCTTGCAACTGCAATTTTATATCTTTCAATTTTTACTTTATTTCATGCAATTGCGAGATATAAAATCGTAATTGCGCGACAAACTAAACTGCAAGTTTTTATCTCGTTATTATGAGAAATAAAGTCGTGATTGCAGGATTTAAACTCACAACTGTGACTTTATTTCTCACAATTTCAAGTTTATATCATGCAAGTCAGAAATGTGAGATATAAAAGAATTATTTTTATTTTTTATGTTGCAGGATCAAGGAACCATGATTATCAGCTTATCAGGCTTGTTGAAAAAATCTGGACCTTAAATAAAAATAATCTTAAATGAAAACCAACTGAAAAAAACAAAAATCCATAAAAAAAAAAAGGAACAAAGTATCTGCAATACAAATGGTTCGTCCAAACAGAACCGTGCAAACTAGTTTTAGATGGTCTTAGAATCTCTAAGTGGTAGTGTAGCAGTAATGGGTCAGTAAAGTTAATAACAGCAACTACATTGGGAAAAGAGGAGTGAGGCCCTGGGCAGTGTCTGTCCACACATGCTTATAACGAAGGTCACGTGTGCATGAAAGGCAGGATGTAAAAGGTCACTTAGTGAGACTGCGATTCTAAAAGGACGTGAACTAAATAGTGAACTCAAAAAAAATTCCAGTTGGTTTCTGGAAAGCTCTGAATTTGAAATTCATAAAGGAGTCAAGCACTGAAAGTTGATCAGCAAAATGTGCAAAAATGCCTAACTGACAACTAACAGAGGAGTATAATAGTGTGTTTGATGCCCAATAAAACAAACAGAAAGTAATATGTAAGAAACACAGTATGACAGAAGTAGGATTTATAATAAGGCACTAAACACAATACACTGGAGAACATATTTTCAGTAAAGCAAGTGAATGTTGGATTCACTACTAATAGAAATCCTTTTTCTTCTGGATGGTTTTTACATTTTTGCAAAGAAAAAAATATTATTTACTAACATTGTTTCTTTTAATAGTGTTTTGAATGTTTTATGAGCAGGGTAAAAGGCTATCTTTTTCCTTCCTTGTTTTTAAAGTACGTCTGTTTAGAAAAAATGTGCATCCCATTCAAGTGTGTAGAATGTGTGTGGGTGTTCTGGGCCTTTTTTCAATCCATCAATCACCCCTCTCTTTATTATGTTGGTCTCGTCCTTGTGTACATTGTGATGGGGAACATTGTACCTCCTCTCTCGTCTCATTCAGCATCACTCAGTCTTGCGGTGATGGTTGTTGTTTAGGGGAGAGTAGCCATTCAGCACTGGTCCGTTTTTAATTGGTGCTCTCCTGTCTTTCTCACCTTCGTCTTCCTCTTCGCCCTCTGAGTCTGTTTCTTCTCGGTCACTCCTCTCGTCCTCCACAATATTCTGCAGCGTGGCAAATGAACTCTGATGAGCTTTCAATTGAAGCATTTAACAGTGTATGAAGTTCGAGCAGTGTAATAAAATCCCTCATACTTCTCAGTATTATATGCAATTAACTCAGCTCGAACCGCTTAACGTACAGAAACCATTCAAACTTCATTCTATATATAATTTCAACCTTGTTTTTATTAAATTAATTCTTAAAGAAATTTAACATTAAAGTTAGAAAATTTCTCTCTGACACTGTTAAAATGTATTCATGTTTAATAAATAGGGCTGGGTATTGATACAATTTCCAAAGTGCATTCCGATTCACAAGCTCTCAATTCGATTCATATATCAATTAATTTCTATTCGATATCTATTTATACAAGAACAATTCTGTTATAATGTCCTTTTGTTTAAATATGAAATAAATTCTGTCTCAGCTAATGCTCTTAATTTTAAAGGCACCTTCTAGGTAACCCTTCTTGGTACAATTTGAAAATATTCATTTTACAAATTATATTTTATCATTAGTTTTTCATCAAATTGATAACATTTTAGCTTTTGAAAAATGTTTAAATTGAGACTATTTCAACAATTGATGTCTTAAAATTGCATGTATTAGGTTGCATATATATTTTTGTTACATTTTTATTGTTTACTTGCATAATCTGTACTATTTACAAGTATTTACATTGATATGTAGAACACGTGCTTAATCTGTACTGTCTTTTTAAGACTACCGGCATCAGCCATTAAACGCATATAACAGGAAAAGACATGCATAGTTTCTTTAGCGCATCCATGTGTGATTAGAATAAAATGTTTATTTTTTTGTTGTTTTTAATCAAACAACTGGCTGTAAAAAACAGAAAGGGTATTAAAAGAGACACTATTCAATGACATATGGATCCGTGGATCTCGTCTTTGGACACATAGAATGAGTTAAACCAAACTTTTACTCTCAACACGCAGTGAAAGGACCTCTGTGATAATACCTTCTTTTCCACTGTACTACTCAATCACTAGTAAGTGAAATCTGAACATTTACTAGCTAGCCAGTGGCTAATCATAAACATTTTTAGTCTAGTCTATCATAAAGTGAGATTTGGTTGCGCATGCGAGTGATTTACTTGCATTATACAGGGTTGCCACATAGAGTATAAGATCAATCTTGAGATTTAAGAATGTACATACAGATTGTTCAAACGAAGATCACAATGCATTGGAAAATCGATATTTTTACCCAGCCCTAATAATAAGCATTAAAGTTGTCATGACATGCCTTTTTCTCAATGTTCACTTATAATATTAGTAAAGTTTTGTTTTTTGGTACCAAAAAAAAATAAGAATAAAATAAAAATAAAAAAACAGCCCTATATTTGTGAAACATGATCATTTTCCACCTTAATTCTGACCCTCTGTCAGAAATGCTCGGTTTTGGTGCTGCTTCTCCTTTAAGACCTGAGAGCAAATGCCCACTGTTATGATTGGCTTAGCGGTATTGTAGGCATTGATGTGTTGTTGTGGAGGCGGTCAAATGCAAATGTCTACCACAGTGTGACATCACAATATGGAGGAAGTAGAGAACAAGTCGTTTAGGCAGCTTTGTTTCAACAAATGCTCTTTTTGCAGTGATGAGAAAGTTTTGAGTTCTGAAACTTACTGTTTTTATAGTACAATGACCTCTTATATGTCAAAAGATCAAGGAAAATTTTATTCCTCATGTCATGACGTGTAACTGCCAGTGATGATGTAACAATGGTCTGCCTGTTTCAGCTAGGCCAGATTTTCAGAGAATTACATTTTGGAATTCCAAGCAGCAGCAATACAGCAGTCAAAGTGCACTAGCATCAATAATCTTGTTGAATTACATGGGCAAACATTTTTTAATGCACGTTGTTTAGGGATTAAAATAAATGTCCATGTGTCTGATTTTGCACAACTCACATTGCCTGGCAGGAATTTGATGGCCATATGCAGGATGAGTACGGCCCAGAAGATGTGCAGACACAGCAGCACAAACAGCAGCCCGTTGAAGAAGTAATAGCCAAAGAATGGAGGATATACAGTCACTGGATACACCCAGGTACAATGCAAGATCCTGAGAGAGAGAGAGAGAATGACCTTTAGCTACTAATGAAAAGAAAAAGTCATACAGAGATAATTTTCACCATATTTAAAGTGTTATTTCTACCATATCATGAGACAAGCTCAAATTACTATTTATAAAGGCTTCCTTTTGAGATTATAGAAGCAATTATAATTTGGAATATGTCAAATACAGAAAGTGGAATATTTAGAATGATTTATAATTAAAGCAATAAGCCTCAAGAGCATTACAGTGATTTTACCACTATTAAGAGGGTAAAGAACACCCCATATGCCTGGTAAAGTCACTGTACTAAACTGCTTCTATTGGGTTTTTGCTTTTATAAAACGGCGGCATCAGCAATATGCTAGAAGACTCCACTGTTCAATAAACTGTTACATTTCCAATAAGAATTTCATTTCAGAACTATCCAATCTTATCAATAATAAACATCGGGATCAAAAAATACAATTATTCAGTTCACCAAAATGGGAGGATTATGAGTCTGGTGATGATGAAGATGATAGCAAAGACGATGAATATGTAGTTGCACGTCTTTCTCCAGCCGGCGTAGTTAAACATCTTGGCAGACTGTTATAGGAAAGAGAGACAAATGGAATGTATACTATATTTTTGCACTTGCACAAAATCATCACTAGTGGTCAGTATTCCGAGACTGAATTGACAGTAGATTTTTACTCCTATTGCTTTGGGCATTTACAAGCTCAATGTGACAAAACTGAAACTCATTAACAGAAGGCAAAAATTATACCCTGCAATTGTGACCAATGACGAATCTTGCGATTAAAAGGAAAGCTATCCAACTTGACAAAATTCCACTTCTAATATTACTGAACAAACTGATTCACTGCTTTCATTTGAGGTACGTTCATTCTGATGTTTGTAAATAAACTTTTTTCCAATTGAATCAAGTGTTACTTTAAGTTGAGGCTTTGAGACAGTCTAATGTTCTTTAAATGTCCCATTACCTCAAGCAGATAGTCGGCTGCGTCGTGCACCAGCATAATGAGTGTTCCTGCTCTGATGTAGTTCACACACCATGAGAAACTAATCAGAAGGATGGTGGCAACATGGTGAACGATTTGCTCTTTAAAGTCCTAAGGCAAAGAGACAGAGAGACATTGTCATCTTACAGAAAAAAAAAAAGTACCACATTAATACCATATTTTGTTTCGGTTTTTTGCACATATGTGCCAGTTATACCATGGTATTATTTGAAATGCCTTGTAGTACCATGTAAATGAATATCGCTATCATGATGTGTGTGCAAATTAAAGGGATAGTTCACCCAAAAATGAAAATTCTCATCAGTTACTCACCCTCATGCAATCCCAGATGTGTGTGAATTTCTTTCTTCTGCTGAACACAAACGACGATTTTTAGAAGAACATTTCAGCTCTATAGGTCCATACAATGCAACTGAATAGTGGTCAGACCTTTGAAGGTCCAAAAAGCATATAAAAGGAAGCATAAAAGTAATCCATATGACTCTAGTGGTTAAATACTTTTCACAACTCAATATTTTAACAGATCAATATTTAAGTTTTACCATAAATCTCCAATTTCACTTTCACTTCCACATTCTTTTTTTTTTTTTTTGCCGATTTGCATTCTTTGTGCATATCGCCACCTACAGGTCAGGGTTGGTCAAAGGTGGAAATGTATGGTAAAAAAAAAAGGACTTAAATATTTGTTTCACCCCCACACCCATCATATTGCAACTGAAGATATGGATTTAACAACTGGAGTCATATGGATTACATTTATGTAAATGTATGTAAATGATGAGAGAATTTTCATTTTTGGGTGAACTATTCCTTCAAAGTTTATACCCAAATACCATCCCAACTAACAATTTTGGGTTCCCAGAACATTTCTGGTAAGTTCGTTTTATGGTAATAAATAAATAAATAAAACCTACAAATAACCTTTGGATTTAAACATTCTGAATAAGTTTGAATGAGGCTGTCACACCAAAACCTCCTTACAACATTCTGGGAATGTTAGTTTACGGTTAGGAAAATAAAACCTAAATAGAACGTTCCTACTATAATAGGAATTGGTTAAAAAAAAAAAATGAACCATTCCAAAAGGGAACCATCCACAAAATGATATTACCATCTGATACCATGACTGTACTATGGTATCACCACATTACATTTTTATAAGGGCTATTTTTTCTATAAATGCTTTTGCAGTTCTTCACAAATAATAAAATATATCTGACATGACTACTAAACTGCATCATTATCTTTATTTAAAGATATTAGTGTGTGTATAAGTGTTTTACTCTTTTTCTTATAAATTAAAAGGCACTACAGTTTGTGCCATTCATATTTGCTAGGAGCGTGATATTAGTATAAAACTACCAAAGCTTTAGAATCAAAGTTCAAGATGAGCACCATAAACTAAGTGACTGATTTATCGTATGATCGTGGCAAATAGGTGATCTATTCAAATTTAGTTGGTGAAAACGTCAAGGTGATATTTGTTCTGTTACATTCTACTGTCTCAAGCAGGTGACTTTTTTGTTGTTGTTGTTGTACAAAGCTGGATTTAACACACAGCCCAAACGCAAAGAGATCTTGTGTGGATATTTCATACCATTGGAAAAGTAAAATGAACCAATCTTCTCTATTCAGTTCAATTATGAGGCAAGAAGATTAATGGTAACACTAAACATGGGAAGCACTTTAGGGCTTTTTAGATATGATATATATTTTTTTTCTATCATTATTTAGCATGTCACTAATGCTTCAATGTATGGCTAATGTTCTTTGTGGTGGCAACAGACCAGACCAATAAAAAAAAAAAAAAGATTATTATTAGCAAAGGTTTCTTTAAGATGAGATTTTTCAAAGATGTGCAAGTAAAGCCTGCTATACACTGTAGGATTTTTACAGTCCTTTAAGATTGTTGCTTGTCAGAGTGTACGATATGAAAGCATTGATATCACCATGGCACACTGTGCGACATTATGTCAGACTGTACGATACACATTGTAGCCGACTGTGGTCCCAATCATCCTGATCAGTGAACGTGACTTACATTGCGGGAGCATTGCGGAATAGAAGCGAAACAGCGAGATTTGCCCGGAGGAGCATTTTGTTTTACTGAAAGTCAGGACATCAGTATTTCCGTTGCTCCAATACCACTTCATCAAGATCATAGGCTAACATTTACAAGAAAGATGGATTTTGTCAAATAGGCCTATAATAAGACTGAGCCTGATCCCAAATACAAAACAATTTTAGATGTTGAGAATGAACGCGAGTGTGGGAGGTAGCCTACAGTAATAATTAGCTACCACAACCAAATATTCATTGTAGAAATAAAAAGATTTGTGGCCCGAAAAATTACAAACTGCTCCGTTCACATAGAGGAAAACAAAAATGGTGGGTTATAGTACGTTCATATTCCATCACGTTCATTACAATTGCAAAATTCTGGCCTGTTAATAATTCCTAGAATATCAAAATCCACAAAAAGAGGTAGATCCTTTTCATATTTGGCTCCTAAACTATGGAATAGTCTCCCTAACACTGTTCGAGATGCAGACACACTCACTCAGTTTAAGTCTAGACTAAAGACTCATCTATTTAGACAGGCATACACCTAATTTATCCTTCAACTCACAATTAGGCTGCTTTAGTTAGGTCTGCTGGAACCAGAAACAGTGATCATGATCTATAACTCTGCAATAAATTGAATGGCATCTATGCTAATATTATTTTATTTGTTTCCCTGTCTCAACCTCGGGACTCCCATCCTGAGGTCACCAGAACCGGCCAGATTCAGCTCCATTCCTGCTTCATGTTGGACTCCACTGCTACGTGTCGATGTGTGATGATGACTAATAGCAGCCGGTGCCAGCCAAACATCACTTCAGTCTATTACGATAGACTTCAGACGATGAACTGATGCCAACTCAAACCATAAGACATGGGATAATTAATATGCCATAGCCTGAACCTTGGACTTAGGATAGACCTCACAGAAATTACCGGCCAGATTGAACTGCGATGCACCTAACTGATCTCTGCCTGCATCACCTTTGTCTACTGATGGATTACACTCTTGAAATGGAATACATAGACTATCAATTAATTGCAAACAAAACCCTTCATCAGCCAACTAACAAGGACAATTGCATCTATGTGAACTTCTGCAGTTAATCCAGGATGGACTTCAAAGACACTAGTCATTAATCTTACAGTTCATACAAAATCTTTGTTTTAAACACTGACCCTTAACACTTACATAGTTTAATCATTTTAAACCATGACTTGCACTATACATAAGTAATATTGGCATTATATTTATGATGTTAGCCAGAGGGGACCTGGCCCCCACAGTGAGTCTGGTTTCTCCCAAGGTTATTTTTCTCAATTAACCAACATCTTATGGAGTTTTGTGTTCCTTGCCACAGTTGCCCTCGGCTTGCTCACTGGGGTTCTAAATACAATTGTTAATTACTTATTTTTAAACACAATTCACAATCATATTTTATCAAACTACACAATGATGACTCTAAGACATTATAGATATTACAGTTTTATCTTCTGTTAATGCCTGATCTTCTGTAAAGCCGCTTTGAAACGATGTGTATTGTGAAAGGCGCTATACAAATAAAAATGACAACATCTTTCTCCGTACGTCTGTCGGCCACGCAAAATTTTGAAAATTCATATAGGCTGATAACATATCGCACTTACAAATTCCCTATGGATAATGCACAAACATGACATAGATTTCTATAATTGTATCCAATTGTTTCTGCTGATTTGGATTAAACATCCCATTGTGGGGATGGGGACATGGTCGTGTATCTGTCTGCGGGAGAGGGAGAGCGGTAAGGCTCTCATTATAGTGATGGTGGAGGGAGACCTGAAAAGGCAGACACATCAGTCGGCATAAAGAGAAAGCAGAGAGAGAGACGGCTGTGTGTGAAGTGAACTCTCATTGACTTGCTTCTGTGTTTATTTGGCCACAAAATCCACACGTTGACCGTTTCCGCTGCCTCTTGATTCCTCCATTTGCCCTGAAAATACGAACTCTGTTACACCCATAAATACTTACCAATATAATTGGAGTTGTTTGAATCTTAACTAAAGAAGTTTACATTCATTTTAAGAAAATTTCTTAAAGTAAAATAGTAATTAAAATGAAGTTGTAAAGAAAATGCATGATAAATGTAAAGACAAAAACCTGTTAAAAAAATGCAATCATTTATTTTCATTTTGTAAGATCTTTAATTCAGGGAATAATGCTTTCATAGTGCTGAAGTGTTACACTTTTCTCCAAGTATTTCCTACTTATTTATTTATTAAAACCTTTTATATAAAATGAAAAGAAGAAAAAATATTGAAAGCGCTTGAGTAGTGATAACTGGGCACAAATGTTGCTATGGTGCAGACAAGGAGCAGGTTTTCTTTCCAAGTGAATTGGGGTGCGAGAGAGGAGCGGACTATCTCGTTTGGCTGTCGTAATAGCAGTCACACTATATATGGCTGCGATGCTAAATTTCTGACACTGCCAGAACTTCAGAGGCTGAAGATCTTCGCAAAGGCTATTAATCGGCCGTCGGTGAACATGTCACACTGAACGTTGTAAGATTGCCGATTTTGCCCTATGACAACAGAAATCTTTAGGATTCCTGAAATTCGTCTCAGACAGCTAAATCGTGGCCAAAATCGTACAGTGACCATGACTTAAAATATTAACTACCCTCAAACACACACAAAGCCGGTAGCACCTCACGTTTAAAGTAGAGATCTTGTAGAAATGCTTTCCAGTGATCAGTACCACGTATTGTACACATCAATGATGCATTTCAGCATTCCTAACCTAATGTGATGTTTTCTTTTTCTGTGAAATGGATTCTTTCAGTTATGTTTCTAAGTTCAGAGTTTTGATATTTTTGGCACACTCACTTTTCGCTTGACATCTGACGCGACACTGAAGAGCAGCGCAATGTAAAATCCTAGTTCAATCATGTAATACCAGTACTGAGACGGCAGCAGCGTCTGAAAAAAAGAGAGAGATGGGTAATCTAATGTCAGGTCATTTGTAATCGTTTGCATAGTTTTAAGGCAAATTTACATTTGTGTGGCCTTATTTACATATGCCTACCAGATTGGGAACTGAAAGTTCATTTTAGATTTTTGTCTGGGATACTTAAAGTTCACAGACTGAAGACGAATGAACATACCAGCTTTGGAAACCCATTCCACATCTCTTCCATTTTGTAGAGCCAGGGTTTCTACAGAATAAAAACACAGACAGGATTAACATAATATAGGTGAGACAAAAGTGCTCTCACAGTTCATCCGGACAAGAACGCAGTTTAAAACATGACGGAGGAGTAATGGTCGGCCAATAAGGGGTTTTCAATAGCCAATATATAGATATTGTTATAATACCAATATACTGTATACCCAGGGGTTAAATTGGGGCAGAATGGTCTGGAACAGTGTTTTGGCACCCTGGCGTGGCGTTCCGGCACCTTCGATTCCAAAAAGAAAATAGTCCAGTCTGTGACACATCAGAACCTTTCCGCCACCTCTAAATTCCCAATTTAACCCCTCTATATACCCACATATAAGCTAAAATACAATTAAAGGAATGTTCCAGATTCGATACAAGTTAAGCTCAATACATTTGTGGTATAATGTTGATTACCACAAAAAATTATTGACATATCCCTCGTTTCTTTAAATAAATAAATAAAAATAAATCAGTAACAGTAAGGCACTTATAATGGAAGTGAATGGGGCCAACTGATTAACATTAAAATACACACCGTTTTAAAATTATAGCCATAAGACGCAAACATTATAGGTGCTAAACATTTTAGCGTGATAAAATCAGGGATTTACCAGTGTAACAGTGTTTGCCAGATTACACGATTTACCAGCATTAAGACGTCTATACAACAATGTTGGATATAACTTTACACATGTAAGGTTTGTAAGTGACTATCACACTAAAATCATGTTTACAGATATAAATGTTTACGCCTTGTGGCAATACTTTTGAAATGGTTTATTGGTTATGGTCTGGCCCCATTCACTTCCATTGTAAATTCCTCACTGTAACCTAGATTATTGCTTGAATAATATTGAGTCAAATTATTATTATTTTTATTTTTTTTTGGTAATCAACATTATGCCACAAATGCTGTTGATTGAGCTTAAATTGTACTGAGCCCGGAACATTCCTTTAAATGTTAGCAAACAAGACAATTAAAATTTATTTTACAGAATATTACCTCAAAACACACGCAGAAATATTTGAAAACAAATAATGTGCATTATCCGTTGTCAAAATTGTCCGTAGGTTTTGGAACTGACAGAAGGGGGAACTACAACTTCTCTCCATCATTAACGGAGAGGAAGAAAAGTGTTCAAGATACTCACATCAATAAGGGCAGCAAGGCCAGCAATGAAAGCAAGAAGGTAAAAGGTAAATCTCCAACTGTAAGAAAATGTATTAGCAACAAGAAGCAAACACATTAACAGCAACAAAACATACAAAGCCAAGAATCTATCATAATCATAAAGTGACGCCTTTATTGTTCTTACATTAAACATTTGATTACCAGCTTATTCAATTTGAGGACATAGGTTTAAGTAAATGCACATATAAGTGATGTCACAAATACAGGCAAAAAAGGCATAGCAAGAATGACAGTCCACGCACAATAGTAAAAACTACTGCAACAAGCCCACACAATGCAAAACTAAAACACACTATATCAAACACCCTGTACACCTGTATTTAAAGTGTCTATGTACTACTTTTGTGATTGACAGCTGGCCATGATAATGAACTACTTTAATTACATGCGTAGGACATGTTTCTGCAGTGAAAAAAAAACACAGATGTTGGAATGTCAAGGATTAAATCTTAAAGGTCAACCCACAGATAGTCTCTATTTATTAATCCCACAGAGCATTTCTCCGGTGTTCATTACACTCTCTACTGTAACATTTTTTTTTTTCCCTCTGTTGTGCAGTGAATAGTGTATATACTACAACTGTACTGTATGTTGTACCATTCAATGCTCAGATTATCAGTAAGATTTGTTACTCAGTAGTAATATTTACAACATTAGGCAGTCAATTGCTTTTTGCAAATATGCCACATTATCTAATTTATGGTTATTTATGGAAGGGTGTAAAAAATGGTGTATTGTTCTGTACCTGGCCTCTCTGAACTTCTTGAGCTGGTTGGGTCGCTCTTCATTTCTTCGTCTCCTGAACCATCTGTGGATTTGTCTTTCTGAGTAGCCTGTCTTTTTACCTAAACTCACAATTTCACTCTGTAGAGAACAAGAGGATGTAATGAGATTACTACCATAGTGTTTTAGTTTGCAGTGCCTTGGTTACATGTTTTGTCACACAGGAAAACATTTCAGTGATTGTGTAGTCAACATTAGTGCAATTATAACTAGAGATGCACCAATATGAAAATTTTTGGCCAATACAGATACCGATTTTAACAACAACATCACAAAAAAAAACTATAGCCAATAGGATATTTTGCCAATGACCAGATTTTGTCATAAGAGCACGGTTTCACTTAGACATTTTTTTTACTGTGTAAACAATACAAAAATTTCACTGAACATGAACTGGATCTGCTAAACACAGGCCAAAATTTTAAAGAGAGCCACAATGAAAGAAAGATACATAGATACAAAAAGATTAAAAAAAACAAAAAAAACAACTAAATATGATGATTTATATGAAAAAATAAATTTTTGATCTCCTACAACATTTTTCCACTACTGTTGCATTTCAAAACAACATAAAAAATTCATACCATGCATATGATAGGCAATTGCACGGAAATGCCAACCACATCATGAAAAAAATTAAAGTTAACCAAAGGAACAAAACCCCCTTTTAAGTTCTGTATTCTGTATAGTGGTATAATGGATAATGCATCCGGACCGCTAGAGGGTGCCGCTTGCTCACACAGCGCTGACTGAAGCTCTTACTGAAGCACTGAATGCAGACTATATTTTAAAACTCAGTCTTTTAAAGTTTAGTAACCACGCATTCAGCATTAACAGATGTCTTGTTTGTCTCAACCAATTTTTTAGTTTGTTTGGTTTATTGATTGTAATCAAACAATTTCATAAAAAATTATAATATATGGAACAAAGCAGGTTAATCAATCCTATACAATATGACAATTCTATAAAAGATCCTTTAGCTGTACTTGTGATAACAATTCTAAAAGCTTTTCTGGGCACACCTTACAAAACAGGTCCTTCAAAGTATTTTCTGGTAAAAAAACAATGTCTCATGACATTAAAAATTGGACAGACAAAAATAATATGTTTTACTGTTTACATTTACATGTTTTGCATTTTGGTGGTTCTTCACCCTTCAAAAAATACCCATGGGTCAGTCCGGTGTGGCCTACACAACACCTTGTGTACACCACTTGTTCATATCTAGATTTGAGAGGATAAATATATATTTTTCCAACCACAGGATTTATTTCAAATATGTTTTTTTTGTGACACCCTTCCCATTCCGCTTGCCATTTATCTAACATACAGGAGTTGAATAAGGGGCTTGAGGTCTGAAGGTGAAATTTGACACTCTTTGTTTTTTCTGTGAGAGCTTTTTTAGCAAAAGTGTCTGCTTGCTCATTACAAAAGAAACAACAACAAAAATGCTATGTCCCGGAATCCAACAAAAGATTATGCTGTAATTATATCTCTGTAAATGATCTGCTTTTACTAAAATATCAACTATAATGGGATGATCTGTCTTCAGAGATTCTAGTGCTTGAAGGCAGGATTCTGAGTCAGTCAATAATATGAAGTTCTGTTCTTTTGCATCTTCAATATGTTCCAGAGCCAGAAGTAGAGCACGGGCTTCTGCTGTAAAAATGGAACTTTGACGTGGGATGCGAATACTATAGTGTTTCTGGCCAATCACTGCTACTGCAGATACTTGATTGTCTATTTTGACCATTTATATAGTTTTCTTCATGTAGCATATAGGCAAGTGCCGCTTTCACAACTGTCAGGTCTGTTTATGGCCGATTTTCCACATTAGCGTGAAAATAAGAAAGAAAACATTTTAATATTACATGTTCTTAGGACTGCCAACAGTTCTACATATTGTGTATATTATTATTTCTGGATTGTGCATTTCAATTCACAGATATTTCAAAAAGTGTGTTACTAACTGATTATAAAAATGGTTTTAATTTGGTCAATAATTGGCTGATAAATATCGGCAGGCAATACATTGGTGCATCCCTATTTATAACGCAAGTTTCAACTTGCACCATGTGCTGTTGGATGTACAGTGGCCCCAAAAAGTATCTGGACACTTAAGCCACACTTAAAATCCAATAAATGTCACTGCATTAGATATAAAATATTAAATGGAATCAGAAAGCAAATGATGCTAGGCCTTTTCTCAGAAATAACTTTTTGTACCTGTGTGGGATTTTTAGTCGTGATGCTGAAGTATGACTCCAAAGTGGGGTTATGTGCCGCTTGCACTCTGACTTTCTCCTTTACACCCAAAGCTGTGGCCAGTCGAATGGCCACTGTCCTAATAACAGACAACAGTAGTTTAACACTTTTAACCCAACACTAACTTACTAAGATTTGAAAAAAGTGCATCATTGCAAGATTAATGGACAAATCCAATTACAAGGCAGACATAATGGCAACAAATGTCCTTCTTCTGTACTTCTGTATATAGTTCCTCACAATAAGGTCTATTTCTTCAAATTTAAATACAATTGTTTAGCCTTTTCAGTAGACAAACATTACTGGCCATATTCATGAAACACGAGCAGATAAAATTTTGCACAAGTCATACGTATAAGTAAATTGTTGCATTCAATTCAATGGGACAATTTACGTTGAAATATTCATTAATAATCACTTTGTAAATAATTTGTTCTGCTCGTGTTTCATGATTAAGGCCCCATGTGTCCATATGTTAACCTTTGATGAAAATCCATTGCATAAAACAAATGCTACAATATTGACTTAAGTGGTAACCATATGTTTAAGGACTAGTACTACATAGCACGCTGACCTTTCAAAGATCTGTCGTATAATAAGGAAGGCGAGGGCGATGGGCAGGGTCGCCCAGAGGTCTGTTGCTTTGGCATAGGTGAGTCCATCGTGATCCTCCAAGTCAGCCCAACCCAGGCCTTCTGGAAACCACAGTCTCTCGTTCCAGAACCACTCACTCAGCCTGGATAACATCCTTATGGAAGATATAAAGATGGGTTATTACTTTCACACACTATGGAACATACATAATCAATGGGCTTTATTCATTAAACGAGCAGAATGAATAATTCATAAACCTGTTCTTACAGAAACTGTTGCATTGAATTTAATGTGACAATTTAAGGAGGAATGGTTTTACGAACTATTTTACACATTCATTCTGCTCGTGTTTGATTATTAAAGGGATTTTCATAACACATCTGCAAGGATATAGAATACAAAGCAAATAACTAACACAATAAATTAACTTTAGGCTAGTTTTTACAGTTTAAGAGTTGCCATTCCTTTAGTAAACAATCATCACACCACCTTCAATATTGATAGCCTGTGTTATTTAGAAACAAAATAGGAGCTCAAGACCACTGATAAGCTATCAGCTTCAACCACAAAGTAAACATGTTTACTGGCCAAAATTAAAAGATATTTTCTCCTGATAGGCACAAGAAAACATTCCTGGTACAGATTGGTGACTCATTCACATGGGTCCAAAATAAGCCCCTCCTTATCCTAGCGCTGTCAGTGACACGGATTGAGCGGTTGGGCCGCAGCTGTACTAAACCCTGCTCTTTCTCAATGGCATCATTCTGAGAGGTCACCATGACATCATGGCCGCTGTCATTGGGTGGCAGCGTCTGAAAGGCCATACTGTCACCTGTGCTAATTAGTACTGCTTGGAGCCGGCCAGGCCGCAGAATGAGATCAATTCTCTTCCTTACTGTGCCATTCTGTGTGAATGGAGAGCTAAAAGTGCACAGAAAATCGCAGAATGTAATCCAAGGCTTAAAAATATCATCAATGCCAAAAAGTGAATACATTTTGATAAAGACTTGACACATTTGATGACAGGCAAACTATGAAAACTGTTGCTAAATTAAGTAATGTTAGAAGTTATGACTACATACAGCAAATCTCAGGCTTTAATAACTGACCTCGTCCTCAACTTATTTTTCAGAAGTGAGCATTGTCGCTTCATAGTACTATTTAAGAATTTTTTTTATCAACTTGCATTCCATTATACTGTATATAAAATCAACATCAATTGCAATGTTCAAAAACAACCCTGTTGAGACAAAACAACTTAAACAATTCTAAGATGGCTTACTGGTCTCCCACCCTGGTCAGACTGATCTGGTTTGCTAGTTTTTGAGGGTCTTTCGGCACTTGTTTCAGCCTGACCAGCTGGCCGACCAGCTAAACATTAGCTTGCCCAGGTTGGGAGAACAACTAAACTAGCTTAAACCAACTAAGAGTAGCAAACCAGCTGGCAAAACAGGCTAGTTTAAGATGATTTTTTTAGCTACCAAAGATATGCATCAGTAAGAACCAGATTAGCATAGGCTAAATTGTCTGTGTTTTGTGCTGGTTCAGATTCAAAGAAGATACTTCTTTATTAGCTTTGAAACATTAGCATCAAAAATGTGAATTAAAGGAATATTCCAGGTTCAATACAAGTTAAATTCAATCGACAGCATTTGTTTCACAATGTTGATTACCACAAAATTTTATTTCAACTCGTCCCTCCTTTTCTTTAAAAAAAGCAAAAATCTGGGTTACAGTGAGGCACTTACAAATTGGAGAGTTTAAAGGCGCAAATGTGACACTTATACTTTTATAAAAGCACTTGCATTAATTCTCTTAAAACTGGTGTATTATTTGAGCTATAAAGTTGTTTAAATTGTTGTTTTTACTGTCGTTTTAGGGTGAATGGCATTACATCATCATGGCAACTAAGTTGTAAAATCAGATATAGCTTTACACAGAAAAGATTAGCAAGCGATTTTATCACATTAAAATCATGTTAACGCGCATATTGTTAACGTCTCATGGCTATAGTTTCGAAACTGAGTATTTTATCTTTTACTGATCGGATCCATTAACTTCCATTGTAAGTGCCTCATTGTAACCCAGATATTTGCTTTTTTTTTTTTTTTTTTTTAAGGAGAGGCGAGTCTAAATTACATTTTGTGGTAATCAACATTATGCTACAAATGCTGTCGATTAAGCTTAACTTGAAATATGACTGTATTGCAAAAATGTAGAGATGTATGTATATAGCGATAGGAAAGAACAATTTCTATGTTTTTTTTTTGTTTTTTTTAAACGGTGATGTTATGGTTCAGATAATTCAAGCTATTTAGCAACCTCCACAGTTACTAAATTACTTTGTTTCCTAAACTGTCCAAAAATTGAAAGGACATGGCGTTTCTCAAAGAATGAACTTAACTTGCAAGGCATGAGAAAAAGACAAATAGACTTTGAACATTGCAACTAAAGAATGTCTGGCAACGTCAGCTTTTTGTTTGCATACACAAAGAATTTGGTTACCAAATGTCCAAACTAGCAAAAGCTGCTGAGTGCTCATATCTTAAAGTAAAACTTAAAAGTTCATTATTTTGCATCCAATGTGAGGGAATATATATATATATATATAATGAGTTAGGGATAACAGTGAAGACACTCCTTGAAATGTTGCACATCTAAGCAAAAAAAGGTGTTGCAACAGCATTATTTAACTGTTTCTCTCAATAGTGGTTTTCATCTGAACTCCATGATGTATGCCCGTGTATCCACCTTTACCCTGAACACGCAAGTGTTCCACGATTCATAATGGAAGCCTGTTTTTGTTTTCCGGTCTTCAGTGTTTTCACTCGCATCACTGTTTTTAGCAGATAATGTGATGTTTAGTGTATTACATTTGTAAAATTTGTAAAATAAAAAAAAACATGTTGTTTCATAGTGCAGATACTTTTCAGAGTCGTGATGATTGTCTTTTCACAGTGCCTTACACCAATGGGTAAATGACATGACGGAATGGCCTGAGGTTAGTAACGTTGATGTCATTGACTATTTTGAGTTATGACAGCCAACAACTGCACTAGTAGAGCCTGAACTACTTTTTACAAAAACTAACACTTAAAATGGTTGTTGTTCTCTGTCTGGATCGCTTCTTTTGGTAGTGATTACATTTGTTTTTATGGAGACCAGAACCGGAAAACAGTCCAGCGGTGGGGGGCCTGGGTAGCTCAGCAAGTAAAGACGCTGACTACCACCCCTGGAGTCGCGAGTTTGAATCCAGGACGTGCTGAGTGACTCCAGCCAGGTCTCCCAAGCAACCAAATTGGCCCGGTTGCTAGGGAGGGTAGAGTCACATGGGGTAACCTCCTCCTCCTCGTGGTCGCTATAATGTGGATTACGCTCTCGGTGGGGCGCATGGTAAGTTGTGCGTGGATGCCGTGGGAATAGTGTGAAGCCTCCACACGCGTTATGTCTCCGCGGTAATGCGCTCAACAAGCCACGTGATAAGATGCACGGATTGACGGTCTCAGACACAGAGGCAACTGAGATTCGTCCTCCGCCACCTGGATTGAGTCGATGAGGACTTAGAGTGCATTGGGAATTGGGCATTCCAACTTGGGGAGAAAAGGTCCAGTGGCATTTAGAATCATCATGGCGCCGCCCAGTGGTTGGTCAGGAAAACTGTGCGTTATAGTATTTTTACAACAGGCGGTTTGACTTGCATAATAACGGTTTTACAATAAACATGTTGTGTATAGCTGACATCTTTCTGCGTGAAAATATCTGAAAATATTTGTGCTTTGTGTTCAATTTGAACATACCCAACCCAATTTGCTCCAACATCATGTCATCAAAATACAAATTTAACATTCAATTTTTATAGAAGCGTGTAAGAATGTACATTCTATAAAATTTGTGCAATCTTAACCGATTCTAATGAGCCAAAGATGCATAAGGTCATGTAAATGCCTTAAACTGTGTTGTTATATCTGTGTAAACTCAAACAGTTTAAGCAAAAAATGATCTACACAGGTAGATTTTCGCCCATTACCCTGATTTCGCGTTGCATTTAAACACCTTTATAGGTGTTGAACCTGAATCTGACATACCGCTATCTGATTGGTCCACATCCCTAAAGCCCACCCCTAACACTAACCATAGTAGGGAGTCATTGGTCCCTCGCCCTAAAGGCCACACCCACACCTAATTATAACGATACTAGCAAGTCAGAAATCGGTTTGACACTGGCGTCCATGACCGTTTACATTTTGACGTCAAAAGCAGGGAATAATCTTCGCCAGTGATTTGAAATCTCATGTAAACGCGGTCTTCTTGTGTTGGTGGCTTTTTTAAATCAGATGTGTTTTGGTAGTTATCAATATATTGATGTGCATGTAAACGCACTCAGTAAAGTTTTAAGGAGGTGTTCACACCGAAAACGTCACTGCGCTAAGAAAATATCTAGTAGAGTTATATTTTAAGTTATTTTTTAACTTGAAAGCGTCTGAAAAACGCGGCGCTCCTGCGTGTGACGCCGGTAGAAAAGAAAGAAAAAGAAAAAAAAAAAACAGCAAAACGCGTCACAACTCTCAAAAACGTCCGTCTAGCGCATGTTTACATACAAAAACTATTGGAAAAACAGCGCAAACGTAAAACGCCTTCGTTGTGAACGGCAACCTATAACATTATCCGAGAGTGTTTCAAAACATGGAACCTGCCCCTAAAACCAGGAAAGTTATTATTTTTTTATTTTCCAAGCTATCAAACCATTTTCAGCGGAAAACTCCGCCAATAGCATCTGTTTAAAGTTAAGATACGCTTGTGAGTAATCGCAACTGTGCATACTTAACATCACGCGCTACAAAATGCAAGTGTGCACTTCGATTTCGCCCAGAGTAGGCCGAGTGAGTGCAAGTACGCCTGTAAACATCAACCCACTGACTTCAAAAGGTGATCACGTCAAAAATACTAGGTAAAAAAAAAAAAAGATAAATCCTTTTATGCATGAATATTGGTTTTGGGAAAACGATGCTACATACATAGCTCCGTATAACGGTGTAACCTACTTACTTTCAGCAGTACGTGGAAACACAAGGGTGTGAGCGCTTGAGTAGATGCGATGAGATGGATTTAGCAAAGGTGCAAGAAAGTGAATATACTCTCGCAGTTATTCAGGGCCATCTGTACAATTGTGACCGCTCTTCAAAATCCATAATCCAGTCTCGTGGCAGAGTTTTCTTAAAATCCAGTAACAAGGGAAGTTTGGCAAGGGAAGTTTTAAGTTAAAGCTGCAACTCTTCCACTTAAGTCGGCTTTTTCCACCCCGTTTCGTTCACTGCTCGGTTTTAATCGTATTTTTGTCACTGCATCAACAAATAATCCAGACATCCAGGATTATAGACTTTGCAACACTTTAATCTTCACATTTCCGAGTTGAGAGTTTTGCCGGGTGTTGTTGAGAGTCGAATCGAACAAGGAGAATGAACCAGAGAAGAGGAGGACTACACAGAGGAGCGCGGTACTCAATCTCGAGGGCGGGGCAGAAGCAATTTAAAGTGACGTTTTACAGCATGTGAGGTGTGACGTCTCAACACGATGACGACACTCTTGGGGAAGCTCTGTTAAGGATAAAGGACATCAGTAATCTGATAGGGGTGACCATTCATGGTTCATTCATCGCACTGACCATTAAATTGCAAGTACACAAGCTACCTGTAGTACCAGAATTGTACTGTAAAGGGATTTCACGACAGTAAATGAACCACAATTCTAATAAGACTAAATATAGATTGTATATCGGATCAGTATAGGTTTTAACCATTATATTGATCTATAGTATGTATATTTAAATGCATACAGTATGTGCTTGTCTAAGGGAATGATGTCCAAGACTTCTCATTGAGATTACTGAATCTATATATATACTGTGTATAACACAAAACAGTGTTAAAGGGTTAGCCCACTCAAAAATGAAAATTCTCTTATTTACTCACCCTCATGCCTAGATGTGCATGACTTTGTTTCTTCTACTGAACACAAAGATTTTTTTGAAAAATATCTCAGCTCTGTTGGTTCATTCAATGCAAGGAAATGGTGATCAGAACTTTGAATCTCTTAAAAGCACATAAAGGCAGCATAAAAGTAATTGATATGACTCCAGTGGTTAAATCCATGTCTTCAAAAGTGATATGATAGGTGTGTGCGTGAGAAACAGATCAATATGCAAGTCCTTTTTTTTTTACTATAAATGTCCACTTTCACTCTTTTCTCTCTTAAGAGTTCTTGGTGATTCGCACTCTTTGTGCATATTGCCACCTACTGGGCAGGGAGGAGAATTTATAGTAAAAATTTTACAATTTACAGTTTACAATTACTTACAGTCCTTCTTACCCACACTTATCATATCACTTTTGAAGACATGGATTTAACCACTGGAGTCATATGGATTACTTTTATAATGCCTTTATGTGCTTTTTGGTGCTTCAAAGTTCTAATCCCCATTCACTTGCATTGTAAGGACCTACAGAGCAGAGATATTCTCCTAAAAATCTTAATTTGTGTTCCACAGAAGAAAGAAAGTCATACATATCTGGGATGGCATGAGGGTGAGTACAATTTTTCTGGTGAACTATTGCTTTAAACAATGAATGAAACCGTGATGTCAGACTGAGCATTTAAATATCTGTTCAAATAATTTGAGGCATTAAAGTTCACAGCCACATACACCAACTTTGTTTAAGCAAAGTGTATCAATTTGAAAATAATTCAGATTTTAATGCAATTAATGTTAATACAAAGGTAATAAAAACAGTATCTCAATAACAAATCTCCACATATGTAATCTTGATTTTGAACTTTCACAATTATCTGATGACTTCACAAAGATGCACAGACCCATGCATAAATATTGTTTAAAATTTTATTCCAATTTTTTATTTTATTTTTTGTAATTGAGAGATTGTGAAACAACAGTTAAAGAAAATAAATAGAATAATAATAATGATTGTTCAATAATGGTAATTCTGTAAATAAAATGTTTAAAAATACACAGATTCATCGGTACATGAGCCAATGATCCTCTATCTTCATAAATAATTTAAAAAATGTCCTCCATCGAGAAATGTATAAATTAATTGCAAAAAAAAAAAAAAAAAGATAGAAATCCCTTCTCTTAAATAATAACAACAACAATAATCGTAATAATAATATCCCAAATGTTTAAATCTTGACCTTCATTTTAAAAGCATGATATATACACTGAAATACATTTTTAAACATTTTTAACTTTCGTGAATCTTCTTGAATCATCAACAATTAAAAAATAAAGAAAAACTAACAAACCTAAAAGTAAAACTCTAACTACAGTCTTTCTGTGATCAACTATATTCAGTTATTTTAGGGATGCTTGCAATATAGGACCAGCATCCTATACCACAAGTTATTCATTTCTGTAAGTATTAAAATTGAAGAACTATGTATAACCAGACTCAGATTAGAGACCAAAAGCAATATCTCCAAAATCCCCAAAGGACATTCTTTCTCTAGCTACCATACCCATGATTCCTTGCTTTGATCACATTGACCCAGTCCCACCCTCCCAAACATTTCGATATGTCTACACATGGTCCCCTTGAATTTCTATATACACATTGTAGATTGCTGCAAAAAAGACCTCTACGGTTAGCACACATCATTTTTACCCAGAAATGAAACTTTGCAGTACTGACATATTTGTGTTGGTCCCATTTGTGTGTGCAGGGCATTGATGTGTGGGCTGAGGGAAGAAAAGTCATGACCCACAAGCACTTGGCACAATAGCATGTGAAGCAGAAGAGCGGGTGGCATTGCGTCCCTAGCACGTTAACTGGCTGGCTGTGCCTATTTCCAACGTTTGCAGAAAATTATTGGTCCTATATTGTATACTGTTAAGGTAGTACATTTTTATATTTAGCCGGCACCTTGTGCGATAAGTCTGTCTCTACTAAATGCATATTTTTGTTTAAATAATCTTGGTAGGCTTTTATACTGTAGTTTTGTGAAAGTTGTTGGTCCCACAATTTGCAGCGGCAGAAAAGTGACTCGCATGACTCCGTTAGTCCTCTCCTTTCTTGCCTGGGAGAAATAAAAGAGAAGGAAAATGATAGTTTAGATAAGGTTGTTTAGTTCATCAAAGACATTCCTACTTATACAATGTTAAGCTATTGTGTGTTTGGGGAGGTTAAAGGGATAGTTCACCCAAAAATTTATTTTTATTATTAATTTTCATGTTGTTCCAGACCCATATGACTTTCTATCTAACAACCTCATAGAAGTTTGGAACAAGTAAATAATAACTGAATTTTCATTTTCGAGTGAACTATCCCTTTTAAAATTGCCATCTAATGCTTACCATTCTTCCATGCAACCTACAGTATGTTGTGAGTGGGTTTTTGTGCAAGTATGTGTTCTATGTTAGTGATTTTTTGAAGTGGGGAAAACATTTCTGGCAGGCAAACAAATTTCCAACATGCACCATAGGAATTCTGGGCTGTATTGTGAACTGATCGTGACATAACCTCACTTCATCTTGTTAAATATTTAAATCAATAGCTGAACATAAATTACCTGCAAATGAGAAAGTTTAACTGTAGTTTTTCCCTAAATAACCCAGAATTCCTACAGAGAAATGCTGTTCTTTGGTCAACACAATGTATCACTTTTATCACCATAACAACTAGAGGTAGACCGATATATCGGTTTTACCGATTAATCGGTGCCGATAGTTGTTGTTTTGGAACTATCGTTATCGGCAAAAATCTATGCCAATAGTTTCTGATATTTTTTTGTATTATTATTCCTCTGTGTTCCTCTATGGCTGGCGCTATTTTGATTTGATAATCAAGTAATCTAAATTGAAGCGAGGGCATGCAAAAATTTGACTATATGGAAACGTGCCCATTCATCAGCACATACTGAATAATAATACTAAATCTTATTCCTCATTAAAAGTCATCTGGTGATATATAAACTGGGGGCCAAAAGGTTGGAATAATGTACAGATTTTGCTCTTATGGAAAGAAATTGGTACTTTTATTCACCAAAGTGGCATTCAACTGATCACAATATATAGTCAGGACATTAATAACGTGATAAATTACTATTACAATTTGAAAAAAATTTCAGAACTTCTTAAACTACTTCAAAGAGTTCCCATCAAAAAATCCTCCACATGCAGCAATGACAGCTTTGCAGATCCTTGGCATTCTAGTTGTCAGTTTGTCCAGATACTCAGGTGACATTTCACCCCACGCTTCCTGTAGCACTTGCCATAGATGTAGCTGTCTTGTCGGGCACTTCTCACGCACCTTACAGTCTAGCTGATCCCACAAAAGCTCAATGGGGTAAAGATCCATAACACTCTTTTCCAATTATCTGTTGTCCAATGTCTGTGTTTCTTTGCCCACTCTAACCTTTTCTTTTTGATTTTCTGTTTCAAAAGTGTTTTTTTCTTTGCAATTCTTCCCATAAGGCCTGCACCCCTGAGTCTTCTCTTTACTGTTGTACATGAAACTGGTGTTGAGCGGGTAGAATTCAATGAAGCTGTCAGCTGAGGACATGTGAGGCGTCTATTTCTCAAACTAGAGACTCTGATGTACTTATCCTCTTGTTTAGTTGTACATCTGGCCTTCCACATCTCTTTCTGTCCTTGTTGGAGTCAGTTGTCCTTTGTCTTTGAAGACTGTAGTGTACATCTTTGTATGAAATCTTCAGGTTTTTGTCAGTTTCAAGCATTGTATTGCCTTTATTCCTCTAAACAATTATTGACTGATGAGTTTCTAGAGAAAGCTGTTTCTTTTTTTGCCATTTTTGACCTAATACTGACCTTAAAACATGCCAGTCTATTGCATACTGTAGCAACTCAAAAACAAACACAAAGACAATGTTAAGCTTCATATAACGAACCAAATAGCTTTCAACCGTGTTTGATATAATGGCAAGTGATTTTCTAGTACCAAATTAGCAATTTAGCATGATTACTCAAGGATAAGGTGTTGCAGTGATGGCTGCTGGAAATGGGGCCTGTCTAGATTTGATCAAAAATGACTTTTTTCAAATAGTGATGGTGCTGTTTTTTACATCAGTAATGTCCTGACTATACCTTGTGATCAGTTGAATGCCACTTGGTGAATTAAAGTACCAATTTCCTTCTGAAACAGCAAAATCTGTACATTATTCCAAACTTTTGGTATATACAAACTCTTTATCTGGTGTAAGCTTAATTTGGTAAATACTTACATACAGAGAATTTTCACAGAGCCAAGTCTTCATAATTTCAGAATAAGAGTCCCTTATGTGTTTTGGGCTTGCTTACAGTTAAAAGTCCCATATTAAGCAACAAATCTTTTTTTTTTTCTTTTGGTATTTTGGTTGAACAATAAACTGAATCTTTAGCCTCTATGTCTGTGCCCATTATAGTATAGTCATTTTTCAACATTTTTTAAATCGAATTTTGAAAACTATCGGCCGATTAATCAGTTATCGGCCTTTTCCACCACCTTAGTTATTGGTATCAGTAAAATTCACTATCGGTCGACCTCTAATAACAACCACAAACTTTCACCTCAAGCCTCAGTGTGAGAGGTTTGAGAGATATAATGAATGAATGTACCTCTCTTTCTCTCACGCCCCCCCAACATAAAAAATCATTTACGCAAGCACGTACACAAGCACGCTCGTTTGCACGAAACAGCATACCCACTAGCACAAACTCTCTTGGAATCAAATACAACCACACTGAAACCCACCCCACATTCACAGTAACTATAACACCACCAGACTACATATGGGAGTATTTTCGTAAGAAATAGAGTCATGACCAAACAAAACACAGAGGAGACTGATCAAAAACAAAATCCACCCAAAATGAACACATTTAGCTAGCACATTAATGAATTTAGGTTTTAGTAACCCGTGAGCTATGAGTTACATTAGAGTAAATCACAAATGTAGTGTCAGTTATTGATCAGTATTTGTAAAAGCAAAAAGAGTCACAACGCACCAAACACAGTCCATAGTCACCACGTTAACCCGCCATGCACTCTCAGCATGGAGGATACACGACAAAGGGCCAAAAAACAAAAAAACTGCTAATGGCAACCAATCACAGGCAGGAATATCGCCACAGCAACCAACACAGGCCAATCAACTTACAAACCAATGCTGTGGGAGGAAGGGGGAGCTTTATTGGTTGCTAGGCCACTGTAGCCATAGCGACGTGGTCTCCGCACGAGTTATGATTCGACAGGGCAGCCTTGGGTGTGGATGAGGTTGTGTTTGTTTGTTTGATTGTTTTTTGTTTTCAGGAGAGTGAACAATGACACAGCACAAAAACAATAAATGAAAGTAAAAATTAATGAGTGTTTTTTCGACTACATTTTTAAGATCTAATGCTTATGAATTATAGTAGAGATACAGTATTTCATTTTAAAATGTTAGGTTAATTATTAACTATTACTCAAAGTAGGAAATTCTGCATAGTTTAGATTACTTTACATGCAATGAGAAAGATATTTAATGAGGAACTTGATACCTTTCTTACTATTGTAAAGACATTTTACTGTTTTCCATTGACACCCCTCTTCCACCAGCTTGTTTTACTGACCTGTAAGTCTCAGTATGGGCGGTTGGCATCTTTAGGCCTCTTCAGCTGAACTTTAAGCCTCTTCATGCCGATTTGAAAGCCGTTCATGGACTGGATGGCGGCCTGAGCGCTCGCTGGGTTGTCAAAGCTTACGAAACCTACAAATTGGAGGACGTGATCCGCAAACAAGAAATCGAGGGTGAAAATTCTGTGTAAAGACTCTGGATGAAAAAAAGGACTTAATTCAGTAAATGAGTCTAGATCTCATTGTCATGTTAAAGGGATTGTTTACCCAAAAATGAAAATTCTGTCATTTTTATTCACCCTCATTCCATCTCAGATGTGTATGATTTTCTTTCTTCTGCAGAACAGTGTTTGTTTGTAGGTCCATATAAATGCAATGAATGGGGCCAGAACTTTAAAGATCCAAGAATCACATAAGTCAGCATAAAAGTAATACATACGACTTCAGCAGTTTAACATGTCTTCAGAAGCGATATGATAGGTGTGTGTGAGAAACAGATCAATATTTAAGTCCTTTTTTACTATAAATCTCCACTTTCACTTTCTTCTTTTGTTTTTGGTGATTCGCGTTCTTTGTGCATATCGCCACCTACTGGGCAGGGAGGATAATTTATAGTAAAACAAGATATAAAGCTTGATCTTTCTCACACACACCTATCATATCGCTTCTAAGGACATGGATTAAAAAACTGGAGTCTTATGGATTACCTTTATGCTGCTTTTATATGCTTTTTGGACCTTTAAAGTTCTGGCCACCATTCACTTGCATTGTATGGACCTACAGAGCTGAAATATTCTTTTAAAAATATTTGTTTGTGTTCAGCAGAAGAAAGATAGTCATATCTGAGTGGGAGTAAATAATGAGATAATTTTCATTTTTAGGTGAACTATCCCTTTAAATTTTGTCATTTTTATTCAGCCTCATCTTGTTCCAAACCTCTCTGACTTTCTTTTTAGCCTTGAATGCAAAATGAGATGTTAGGCAGGTTGTTAGTCTCAGTAACCATTAACTTTCATTGTATGAAGGTGCAGTGAAAGTGAATTTTAACTGAGACTAACATACTGCCTAAGGGCCCATTCACACTGAACATGTTTTTATGTCCAAAATTATTTTGTTATGTAAATATGCTCTAGATGGATGTCTTTGACCATGTCCCATATTTTTTTTCCGCGTCTCACGCAGGAGCACCACCAAAATAACTTCTAATAAAATATGCATCACCTGACACCTGCATTCTGTTTCATGCGTTGTGCTGCATCTAGATTTTTTAGCGCAAGAACACGCTCTGTCTGAACAGCCCTTAAAGGAATAGTTCACCCAAAAATGATAATGGTTTAATCCATCGCTGCGTCTGAATATCCATATTCTCTACTATATAGTATGCCAAAAACAGTATGCCAATGGAGTAGTATGTCCGAATTCACAGTGTTCATGAAGCAGTAAGCGAGAAATAACTGGATGACCTATTTCCGGTGAGATTTCGAAGCGCGGATCGACTGGACACTTAACAATCCCATAATCCCTCGGGACTGAAGCGACGTTACGTTCAAAACACTGTATTTAAAGGAACAGCGGTGAATCATGAAGTGGACGCCTCTCCTCAACTGTAAGTGCTACATATACCAAGATAATTGTTCCTTGTGCTTGAATGCTGCTTGTTTAACAAAACCAAAGCAGATAGTTTTCGCGGTTGTTGTTATTACGTCATATATTCGGGTCACAAGATGATGCCAACGTCCCCGGATGAAGTATGTCCGAAATCTAGTCATATACTCGCATGCATACCTAAAAGAACGTACTATTTTGCCGGCAGATAAGTACGTCCTTCATCAAATACAGTGCATACTGTGACTACGCGGTTTCAGACACAGCACTCGTCTTCTGAAGTGATCCAATCGATTTTGGGTGAGAACAGATCAAAATGTAGCTCCTTATTCACTGTACATTTTGCCATTGCAGTCTCTTGGCACGATCATGATTTCAAGCTCAATCATGATTGACTGCTAATGTCAAGATTTATGGAGAAAAAAAGAGTTACATTTTGGTCTGTTCTCACCCAAAATCAATTGGATCACTTCAGAAGACATGGATCAAACCAGTGGAGTCTCATGGAATTCCTTTATGCTGCTTTTGTCCTTTTTGGAGCTTGAAAATTCGGTCACCATTCACTTGCATTGTATGGACAAACAGACATCATATCTCCATTAAAATATCATCTTCTTTTTTTTCCGTGGATGAAAGAAAGTCATAAGAGTTTGAGATGTCTGATGCACACAGCATGCCAAAGCAGCACATGAGCAGCACCGTAGCAGCGCGTCAAGACAACTTTGCAACAAACAATGCTTGCTGCAGAAACTGCTGCATTCTACACAGAAAATAAAGTTATAAAATGGTTATTACGAGTGAGCTATTGATAAGTATTACAAACATGATCGCCATGAAATTTTATTTACATGATGCTGGTGTAACCTAATGTAGTCTTGTAGAATTATGTCATGTAGTGACAGCCAACACAATAAGATCTGCACATTTTAAACATCATCATTCAGTGGAATGGGAAGGGGGAGGACAATGAGCCTTTGAATTTTGTTTTGCAAAATAGAGGATGGTTTGGTCACTCGGTTTGGCTCAACCACTCTTAATAATATAGTAAGAAATAAGTAATTATGTACAACCATTGAATAGCGAATTAGTGATATCTCTTTGTTCAAACACCAGCCAAAACTTTCAAGTGTTGAGTTTTGTCCTCTCAAAAAGGATGCAACCCCAAAAATATGTGTTCACTGCATTTCACACTTTTTACTTTAAATAAGCATTGTGAAAAGAAAGTTGAGGGTCATAGATCACTTTGTTTCTCCACAATCAATCTTGTGTCATCCATCGTCAATACAAGACTGAGGTAAGTCTGAACCGAACCAACAACCACACAGGTTGTTGTATGCATTTATTTACCACACCTGTTAGCACTCGGCTGTGTACAGTATATGGGTGTTGCTGCTCTCGATTTAAAGGAATATTCCAGGTTTAATACAAGTTAAGCTCAATCAACTGCATTTGTGGCACAATTTTGATTACCAATAAAATTTATTTTGACTCGTCCCTCATTAAAAAAACAAACAAAAAAAAACACAAATCTGGGTTACAGTGATGCACTTACAATGAAGGTAAATGGGGGCCAGTCTGTAAACATTCAAATAATCAAGTATTTCCACAAAATGACGACGTAATGCCGGAAACACTAAAACGACCACAAAAACTATGATTTAAACGAATTTACAGCTCATATAACAAGTGTTTTAACAGAAGAATTAATTAAAGTTCTTTTATGAAATTATAAGCTTCACAATTCTGTTTAAACTCCAAAAATTGGCCCCCCTCACTTCTATTGTTAGTGTCTCACTGTAACCTCCATTTTTGCTTTTTTTAAAGAATAGGAGAAATGAGTCGAAATAAATTTTTGTGGAAATCAACATTATGCTACAAATGTTGTCAACTGAGCTTAACTTGTATTAAACCCGGAATATTCCTTTAATAGTGTATAATAGGCAATTTTATTTAGTTCGTTTAAGCCTATGACTTGTAGTATATTATAGTTGAAAATGATCCGTACTCCTGCTTAAGTTATATAATTCAAATATTTCACTTTGTTTTTGTAATTTGATATTTTTTTCAAATTTTTTTTTCTATGTGCTCTAATTCATACAAAAACACACTGGACCAGTGGTTCCCAACCCTGTTCCTAGAGGCCCCCCAACACTACACATTTTGGATATCTCCGTAATCAAACACACCTGATTCAACTCATCAGCTCGTTATTGGAGACTCCAAGACCTGAACTGGGTGTGTCAGAAAAGGGAGATATGGGCTTTTCCACTGCACGGTACAGCTCGACTCGACTCTGCTCGCTTTTTGGGGGTTTTCCACTGTGGATAGTACCTGGTACCTGATACTTTTTTAGCACCACCTCAGTCGAGGTTCCAAGCGAGCCGAGCCGATACTAAATGTGACTTCAAAACCCTGCAGATCACTGATTGTTCAGAGAGAATCGTCACTACCAGCGGCACTGGATTTGCGACACGGGACATCAAACCACTAGTTTTAAAGATAGCAACAGCGACAGCAATATCATTTGTTCACGCGACTTTTGAATTGTAAAAAGAAACGGCTGTGCACAAAACCACGCCGTGGTCAATAAACGAGGTGCAGACGTTCCTCTTGTTAGCGACGAACGAAACGACGCGAAACGAAAAAGTCTTTCAGGAAGTATCTCAGCTGCTGGCTGCACACGGCTACCACCGTACCTACCAACAGTGTAGGGAAAAGTTAAAAAAACTTAAAAGTGACTACAGAACCATCAAGGACCACAACAGCCGGAGTGGTTCAAACAGAAGAAAGTGGAAGTGGTTCGACCAAATGGACGCTATCTACGGCAATAGACCGGCGAGCAATGGGAGGGAGAGTGCCCTGGACTCAGCGTTGTTGGAGTCCACGATGGAGGATGGTACGTTTTGAATGTTTTGTTACGTAACTCTATATTCTGCTTGAAAGCTTCACTTTATTTAGTTGACCAGCTACTGGAAAGCTTGCTTCTAAAACAACCAGGCCAATTTAACTGTTAAACTTGTGTAAAATCACCATGCAACAACTGCTTTATGCAGCACAATGAGCTAGTAGCTAACAGCTAGCGGTCATGTTATTGTTTATGGTCAGTAATGTTTGTGTCACGTTTAAGATGATGTCACAGCAGTAGAAGTGGTGCAACTATGATGATCAGCCTATAATCCCACCCACGTTGAGGCAGCACTAAACTGCAGTGGAAAAGTAAGCTCAGAAACGTAAAGTGAGCAGAGTCAATTCGAGTCAAACCGTAACATGCAGTGGTAAATTGCCAAAAATGTGCAGTGTTGGGGGTCCTCTAAGAACAGGGTTGGGAACCACTGCACTAGAATACAAACATATGCTCATTCTGAGCAATTTCTAATTTTTCGTGTCAACTCATACAGTGCACTGTCATTTTAATCTAGTGTGAGCAGCACAGCAAAAACAGGCTTGGCGCCAAAACGATCTGCTGCTTCTGCTTCCAATGTGAAAACTCGAACCTGTTAACATGGGCGGTGGAAAACATACGCAATGCTTCTGCTCTGCTTCGGCATGCAGTGTGTGTAACAGGCATTATGGATTATCTTTATGCTGCATCTTTTTGGAGCTTGAAGATTTGGTCACCATTCACTTGCATTTTATGGACAAACAGACATCATAACATTAAAATATCTTTGTTTATTTGTGTTGTGCGAAAGAAAGAATGTCTTTCGAGTTTGAGATGACAGAAGGTGAGTAAATGATGAGAGAATTATCATTTTTGGGTTTACTATTCCTTTAATATCTCCGTTTGTATTACATGTAAAAAAGAAAGTCATACAGGTTTGAAACAACATGAGGGTGAGTAAATAATGACAATTGTCCTTTTTGTGACCTATCCCTTTAACAGTCTCTTTAAATGGCAACATTCTGCTTTTGCCAACTTTATCTCTCCATGTCTCTTTCTCTGTTACTCACCAAAGCATTTGCTCTGGTTGGTGGCTCGGTCAACAAACACCTTGGCTGAGATGACGTTACCGAAGGGCAGGAACATCTGCAGCATCTCTGAGTCCGTGAACTCCTGAGGCAGATGATAAATAAAGATATTGCAGCCTTCAGGACCTGGAGAGAGTCAGAGGAGAGAAGGTACAGGAGCATGAATGAGATATTTTAAGGGTGAGATGACAAAAACCAGGGAGGACATAAAAAAAACATCAGACTGCTTCTTGACTCCTGGAAGAAAAAACTTTGTGTTTTGGATCTTTGAATGGTGCAGCATGAGATATGGAGAACAATGCTCGAGAAATATATCCAATAATAGGCTATGAAATAATGAAAACAGGATGCCGCTGATCATAGAAGCCAGTGGGACAGGAAATGACATAATTACCTTCTCGTTGTTGCAGCTGCTGTGGCTGCTGGGGATGCTGGGCTACCAAAGTGTGCTGATGTGGAAATGGTTGACCGACCAATCCATAAGCAGCAGGATATGTAGCTGTGGGTGGAGTAATGAATGAAACATGAGCAAATTGTAAAGTAGCAGTTAAATACTTGAGAAATTACTGTCAAACAGCATTAAAAAACAACAGTCTAGACCAGCTAAAATGGATTAGAATGGTGACCCGTATAAATGACCAATTAAAACTTTGAGCAGTTTCATGGAGGTTTTGGCTGGTCATCCAGCATGTCTAAGCTGGACTAGGCTGGTCAGCCTGCAACAATGACATAATAAGCAACAATAATGATCTTAACAAGCTTGTGCCAGTAACTGACCAGCAGACATGCTCAGTCTAAACTGGTCTAGGTGTTTTTTTTTTGTTTTTTTTAACAATTTGTACAAATGTATTAAGCATTCTATACTGTTGACAAATGTCAAATTAAGTTTCAGGTGTTTAAAAGCCTCACCCGTGTAGTGTTGCATGCCTGTGTATGCCTGCTGTAGAGGATCCAATGCGGGACTCTGAGCTAAAGGGGAGACAGATAATAAAACTAAACAAAAGAAGTACAGTAATGAACGAGTGCAGAGTGCAAATGCCAAAGCATACATAAAATAATCTGTAGAATGTTAAAATTCACAGTATTAATAACTGTAGTTAATTCTTAAATAATATTAATATAATAAAATAATACAAATATCATCAATAATATAAATATATGAATATAATTTTTTTAGCTACATATTTTTGTAAAAAATTAGATTTAAAGGCATAGTTCACCCAAAAATGAAAATTATCTTAACATTTACTCACCTTCATACCATCCCAGATGTGAATGACTTTCTTTCTTCTGCTGAACTAGAATATCTCAGCTCTGTAGGTCCATACAATGCAAGTGAATGGTGGCCAGAAATCTAATGGTCCAAAAAGCAGATAAAAGCAGCATAAAAGTAATCCATAAGACTACAGTGGTTAAATCCATATCGTCAAAAGCTTTATGATAAGTGTGGTTGAGAAACAGATCAATATTTAAGTCCTTTTTTACTATAAATCTCCACTTTCACTTTCACATTTGAAAGTCACATGTGGCGCTTGTTTAGTGTCACTTTCACGCTTGAAAGTGAAAGTTGAGATTTATAGTATAAAAAAAGACTTAAATATTGATCTGTTTCTCACCCACACCTATAATATCGCTTCTGAAGACATAGATTTAACCACTGGAGTTGTGTGGATTACTTTTATGCTGCCTTTATGTACTTTTGGAGCTTTACAATTTTGAATCTAGCATTGTATGTACCTACAGAGCTGAAATATTTTCCTAAAAATCTGTGTTTGTATTCTGCAGAAAAAATGTCATACACATCTAAGATGGCATGAGGGTGAGTAAATGATGAGAGAATGTTCATTTTGGGGTGAACTGTCCCTATAAGTTAAATAATTAGTGAAAGATAAAAAAAAACCTGTAAAATATTAAGTCAAATATAAAAATAAAATTTGTTTTTTTAAGACCTGAACAAATAAAATTAATACCGTATGTCCATACCAAAACAAACAAACACACTCAAAATACATCATGTATCACAGACTCTTTTACTCAGCAGTTACTCAACAACATTGCACTAAGCCATATTGCAGTTTTGATTTTATTTAGATAAATTGTGCAGTTTATTGTCTCCTGTCTTTCGTTTCCCAAATTTAAGACCTATGCAAACAATAAATAAGACCTCTTATACTATTTAAGATAGACTTTTAAGAGCCTTCAGTTTTAAAAAGTGAATTTAAGACATTTTTTATACTTTTAAGGACCCATGGGAAGCCTGCAAAAATATATTACTGAAAATTTGTATGTATTATTATTGACTAGATAGTTTTTAACATAGTATTATAGGCTAAATTATTTATTTTCAGGACTGGAGGAGGGTCCTTACCCTGATATGGGTGGACACCATTGGTGTAGAGGGCTTCAGAGGCTGAATGGCCATTGGGTGGTGCAGGAACTTGGGGGTAACTGTTGACTGCGATTGGTGGAGGCAGAGCAGTCACAGGCGTGGCAGCAATGGCTGGAGGAGTGTTCGTACCTACAGCAGAAACACCAATCATGAATAAACTAGCTAGACATAATCTTCTCCTTTGCGTGGTAGACTTTTATGCACCTGAAGAGGGTGTGATTGAGGCGATGGGCGTTGCAATGATGCTGCTGGGATTAAGAGCAGCCAACTGCTGCATCTGCACAGCGGCAACCGTCGCCACGGGAGACAGATATGCGGACTGAGCCACCAAGGCCTGCTGCTGGACAAGCTGGAAATGACAAAATAAATAAATAAATAAATAAAAAGAGGAAATCCAAGGCTATAGGCTTTGTACAACAGTACTACTACTCAGTGTTGGTGCCAGGATGAATAACATAAGGAGAGAATTTGAAATTTCTAGGAGGGGGCACACATCAACTTTACCCTGACTATACTAAGACATGACTAAGAAACGACCTGCATGACCCTAAAAACACAACAAATATTAAAAATAATATTTATACCTTTTACCCTGATAAAAAATTAAACAAAAATAAGCAAAATATCATTTAAGGAATATTCTGGGTTCAATACAAGCATTTATGCATTGAGCATTTGCGGCACAATATTGAAAACCACACCGAAAATCTGGGTTCCAGTGAGGCACTTACAATGGAAGTGAATGGGGCCATAATTTTGCTTTTACAAAATTATAAGCTTTACATTTCTGCATTTAAACCCTCAAAAAATTGGCCCCATTCGATTCCATTGTAAGTGCCTCACTGTTACATCAATTTTTGCATTTTTTTTTAATTCTTTTTTAAAAGGAGGGACAAACAGATTTCTTTTTGTGGTAATCAATATTACAACAACATTATGATGCTGTCGATTGAGCTTAACTTGAAGAAATATTCCTTTAAGAAACTGAGATACAGAGAAATACACTTGTGGCGGTCCATGTGGGAATTTTCCAGCGAGGCTGAAATGTAAAATTGATTGATCAAACCAGGTTTTATTATATCTTTTTTGCTGATAATTATGCTCCTATACACAAATGAGCTATTCTATATATTTTAAAATAGTCTTGATAATTAGCAATGCATTTTAATCTTTCTGATCATCAACCCAACGCCTGTCAATATAGCAAGCAGAATGGAACAAATCAATCATGCAGTGCCACCTGCAGACTGACCAGTTTATAAATGAATGGAGAGCCCCATTCCAGCTAGCATCAACTCAACATGTGAAAAGCAACTGCACTGAACAGAACATATTTCCTTCAGTCTTTCACTTTTCAGATCCTTCAATAATTTGGATTTCATTGATTTTGGTTAAATGTCACTTTCTTCTCACCTGTCAGTGGATGTATATTAGGCACTGGGTGAATTTTATTTTATGATTTGGTTAAATTGACCTGCACTGTACGGCATTATTATCATTCTTTTCACCATGTTTGGCTTTCAGCAGGTAAAGACACTTTTTCCGTGGGCAGACCGCTTATCCTATTTCTGTGATAGCAGGCGAAGTGAGATAGGTTGATGACATAAAGCACATGGAGCTGCTCAAAAGTTATTCACAAGATTCATTTTAAATAAAAGGGGTGAGCAGAATGGAGAACTAAACTGTCCCGAATATGCTGCATGTTTCTCCTGCCCTGCTTGCACTACACAAACTTTTAGCACAGTTGGACTAAATACAAGTCCTGTACTGGGGTTATCAGGTCAATGCTATTTCAAACATCCTGTGTGTAAAATGGAAAGTAATTATGAAAGTATTTTTGGTATCAAACCTAATACAACCTCCAGTTATGGCTTTCATTTCAGTTCAATTTGATCCCAATGTGTTTTCTTTGGACTAAATTTTGGTACATACAGTTTTTGGACACTTAAGCCAAACTTAAAAATGTATATGAATGTCATTGCATTAGATAACAAACTATGAAATAGAGTGGTATTTATTACTTACTGTTCACAATATATATATATATATATATATATATATATATATATATATAAAAACAGTTGAAGTCAGATGTTTACATACACTTAGGTTGAAGTCATTAAAACTAATTTTTAACAATTCCACAGATTTAATATTAGCAAACTATAGTTTTGGCAAGTCGTTTAGGACATCTGCTTTGTGCATGACACGAGTAATTTTTCCAACAATTGTTTACAGACAGATTGTTTCACTTTTAATTGACTAGTTTACATACACTAAGTTAACTGTGCCTTTAAGCAGCTTGGAAAATTCCAGAAAATAATGTCAAGCCTTTAGACAATTAGCTTCTGATAGGAAGTGTACTGAATTGGAGGTGTACCTATGGATGTATTTTAAGGCCTACCTTCAAACTCAGTGCCTCTTTGCTTGACAACATGGGAAAATCAAAAGAAATCAGCAAAACCTCAGAAAAAAATTGTGGACATCCACAATTCTGGTTCATCCTTAGGAGCAATTTCCAAACTCGTGAAGGTACCACGTTCATCTGTACAAACAATAGTATGCAAGTATAAACGCCACGGGACCACGTAACAATCATGCCGCTCAGGAAGGAGACGCATTCTGTCTCCTAGGGATGAACGTATTTTGGTGCGAAAAGTGCAGATCAATCCCAGAACAACAGCAAAGGACCTTGTGAAGATGCTGGAAGAAACAGGTAGACGAGTATCTATATCCACAGTAAAACGAGTCCTGTATCGACATAACCTGCAATGCTGCTCAGCAAGGAAGAACCCACTGCTCCAAAACCGCCATAAAAAAGCCAGACTACAGTTTGCAAGTGTACATGGGGACAAAGATCTTACTATTTGGAGAAATGTCCTCTGGTCTAATGAAACAAAAATTGTAACTGTTTGGCCATAATGGCCATCATTATGTTTGGAGGAAAAAGGGTGAGGCTTGCAAGCCGAAGAACACCATCCCAACCGTGAAGCATGGGGGTGGCAGCATCATGTTGTGGGGGTGCTTTGCTGCAGGAGGGACTGGTGCACTTCACAAAATAGATGGCAGCATGAGGAAGGAAAATTATGTGGATAATTTGAAGCAACATCTCAAGACATCAGTCAGGAAGTTAAAGCTCGGTCGCAAATGGGTCTTCCAAATGGACAATGACCCCAAGCATACCTCCAAAGTTGTGGCAAAATGGCTTAAGGACAACACAGTCAAGGTATTGGAGTGGCCATTACAAACCCCTGACCTCAGTCTGATAGAAAATCTGTGGGCAGAACTGAAAAAGCATGCACGAGCAAGGAGGCTTACAAACCTGACTCAGTTACACCAGTTCTGTCTGGAGGAATGGGCCAAAATTCCAGCAACTTATTGTGAGAAGCTTGTGGAAGGCTACCCAAAATGTTTGACTCAAGTTAAACAATTTAAAGGCAATGCTACCAAATACTAACAAAGTGTATGTAAACTTCTGACCCCCTGGGAATGTGATGAAAGAAATTAAAGCTGAAATAAATAATTCTCTCTACTATTATTGTGACATTCACATTCTTAAAATAAAGTAGTGATCCTAAGACCAACTGACCTAAGACAGGGAATGTTTTCTACAATTAAATTTCAGCAATTGTGAAAAACTGAGTTTAAATATATTTGGCTAAGGTGTATGTAAACTTTTGACTTCAACAGTATAAATATAAATTATGTGTTAGGACACTTTTATATTTGTTAACTCGAGGAAACTGACATCCATTAAAAGCACTTTGGGATCAGTAACTTACAAGTTACAAGCAACTTACTACAAGTAATAATTTGTTTGCAGATGCCGCTGAGTGTCATATTTTGTTATCTAATGCAATGATATTCATACATTTTTAAGAGTCGTTTAAGTGTCCAAAAACTTTTGGGGGCTACTGTTTAACAATGTGCACTTCTATGGATATTCAAAGCTGTTAGTATGACAATAAAAATTGTAAAGCTTTATTGTAGTTTAACATTTTTATTTTGTGTTGGGACTCTGTAATCTTACTCAGTTTATGTAATGTAATTATATTAATGGGGCAGATTTTACTGTGTATAGGTTTTGTGTGGCATTAATACTCACTGCCTGTGTGTAGGCGTTGTATGCGCCCAGGTGTAGACTCATGGGACTTATGACACCCAGTTGGGAGGCCACCTGCTGCATACGCCTGATCCCTCTCTCCTTCTCTGTGTCGGCAAACTTCACCACCAAACTCGAGGATGCACCCTGAGGGGACAAAGAAAATCCTCAAATTCTTAAAGAACAAATAAAGGGCTTGTTCACCCAAAAAAAGATTTTTTTGTCATCATGTATTCACTCTCATGTTATTCCAAATTCACATACTTTCTTCTGTGGAAGACATAAGATGATGTTATGCAGAATGTTCAGTCTCAGTCACCATTGACTTTCATTGTAGTAAAAAAAGATGCAATGAATGGTAACTGAGGCTGTCATTCTCCCTAACATTTCCTTTTGTGTTCCAAAGAAGAAAGGAAGTCATTTGGATTTTGAATGACAAGTTGAGTAAATGATGACAGAGTTTTAATTTTTGGGTGAACTATCCCTTTAAATAAGAGACTTCTCATGGAATTCTCATGGTAAAATAAGTTGTGGGTGGTGTTAAATCAAAGCACAAAGACGCTACATTCTTTCAGCAAGTGAGTATCAACATACTCAACAATGTTACACTGTGCTGTATTATGTTTGTAGGTGTGAATGTGGGTGGAATCTTGAATTTTCTGACTTTGTACATGACCCACATTACTAACCGGGAGTGTGCGGCTGCCATGTAGCGTGCTGATGGCCGCTTGCGCTTCTGCATTATTCTGATATTTTACAAACGCACAACCTGCAACACAAATCACATTATTAGACACGACCAAAGCAGTTCAGCAAATGCATTAGGCAATCTTTTTACAAATGTAACAATGCATCATCAAATGGGAGTTTTTAAACATCTAATTAAACAAATCAAATGAAAAAAAAAAAGAAAAACAAGCTCCAGTTAGTATGAATGTCTACATTATTTCCCATGGCCTACATAAGTACATATGGGAGTGTAAAGAGAAGCACAGTTAATGATTTACTATGGCAGGTGCATCTGTTCCGTTCAAACTCACACGTAATTACCCTCAGCACACACATCCATCACTTTACAAATCACAATCTGTGCCGAACGGACTATCATTCATTAGCTGACATACGCGTGCATGAATGAACACTCACTGCTCCTAAGGATGCTGCAATGTTGTTCTACAACAATGCTGGTACAGATGTGCTTTATTTTTCGGTAATCGTAGTGACAAAGCTGTGTGGCCTGTTTTAATAACTAGTATTCCAAGTCAAAGATAACTGACAAGCCTGGCAAAATGACTTATTTGTAAAAAACGTGCAGTTAATTTGCTGTAAATAGTTTGCCACAAAGCTCATTTGCATTTGTAGTTGCAATTGAGTAAACTACTGTACTCATTTGTAGCAAATATGTAACAATGTTAAGTAAACGTTTGCCACAAGGCTTTTCAAGAGCACTATTTTTTTAATTTTTTTGTTTTGCAAAGGAAAGGCAATTAAACACAGAAATTGTGGAAATTAAAGCAATATTCCAGGTTCAATACAAGTTAAGCTCAATCAACAGCATTTGTGGCATAATGTTGATTACAACAAAAAATGATTTAAACTCGTCCCTCCTTTTCTTAAAAAAAAAAAAAAAAAGCAAAAATTGAGGTTACAGTGAGGCACTTACAATGGAAGTGAATGGGGCCAATTTTTAGAGAGTTTAAACACACAGATGTTAAGCTTAAATGTTTATAAATGTGCTTACATTAATTCTTCTGTTAAAACGTGTGTATTACTAGAGCAGTAAAGATGTTTTTATGGTTGTTTTAGGGTTTACTGCGTTACGTCATGGCAACAAAGTTGTAAAATTGGATTTACTTTACACAGAAAAGGTTATTAAGTGATTTTATCACACTAAAGTCATGTTAACATGCATATTGTTTATGTCTTGTGGCTATACTTTTGAAAAAGTGAGTATTTTAACATTTACGGATTGGCCCCATTGACTTCCATTGTAAGTGCTGTAACCCAGAGTTTTGCTAATCAGCAAATTAATTTACTCGGGGAATAATTAATTAAACTGATTCAAACAATAACTCATGAGTATTTAAGAATGAATAATTTAAAAGAACCGTCTTATAAGTTTAATTAGTTCGAGAATCGAACTACTCTGGTCGCGTTAAGTTTGTGTTTTGCATGCAGCCAGCGAAGACAACGCAACAGATAGATGTCTTAGTAATATTTCACTGTACTCAGTATTTCGTCTCATCACATTCAACTTTAAACAGAAGCTTACAAATAGTTTTTAATACAATTTTTTTGTATTGGATTTGTAAATCCAGGAAAAAGCGGTGCAGGAAACACTGATACATGGTTAACCCCGTTACTAGGATTGCGATTTACGCACCTTTGCTGGCTCCGTCAGGTCCTCTAAGTACTGTGCATTCCTCTATACTCCCGAAAGGCTCAAACATTTTTTTGACATCAGTGTCAGACAGCTGCTTCCCCAACATCCCCACAAACAACTTCCTGTCTACATACAGAAAGACAAATGGAAAATGGTAACACATATACAGTATATCCTTCTAAAGTGGTAATACCTTCAATTCAATGCAATATGTCACGCCATGTTAGTGTAATTTCCTTGGTTCATATATTTTGCAGTTATACAGATGGCCACTAGAGGACCCTAAAATTCTGTCACTTCCTGACCAACACAATGACACAGAGTTATGATATGTGTGTGCATGTTATTAATGCAGGATTATGATGAAAGAAGCATTCTTGCAGTATATTGGATTATGTTTTTTGATCGGATTCAATATTAGTCATATTTATGATCTTATAATGGGTTAACATTTTTGAATTCTTAAAATATAGATACATTTTCATGTGCTAGAATGTTAAAAAACCTCAGTTTTTTGGATGTATAAAGATGTACGACTATCATAAATAACACTATGTTAGGTCCTGGGACAGCGTGTGCACACAATAATGTATGTCGCTATATGTAAAATGTATACTACTTAGCTATTCCTTGGGGACAAATTGTCCATAAATGAGCTAAATCTCAAAAATATTCCCGTTGGGAACATTTGGGGACTTCCTCAATTGAAAAAGAAAAGAATGAACATGATTTATAAATTAGGCAAATAATGTCAAGATTTTACATGCATACATAGTAGATAAGCAGGTACAGAAGATGGATGAATGGATGGAAATGCAGTTTAATATTGTTTAGATGCAATACAGCATGTCACACCTTAATTTCCCCAAGTATTTCATGTCAATATACACATTTACACATACTATATATATATATATATATATATATATATATATATATATATATATATATATATATATAAAGCTTGTCCTACAGAAGTGTATGCATGTGTGTGTGTGTGGGTGTGTTTGTTCATACCTCCTCGGCCCTCACTGTCTGCTGGCTTCACTTGAATGGGGCGGTTCATCTGAAACAGAGCACATCACATGACATGATCAACCACACTTCACAATGCTCCAGCTCTCTCATTTCCTCTCGTGTATGTGGGTGTGTGTGTGTGTGTGTGTGTATACTGCAGAACACCGGCTAAAGTATGCACATGATGCAGACCTCATGACCTTCCCATTTGTCTCAATATTCCTGTTTTAAAAGTAAAATTTCCACACTGAAACTTGCTCCTGTCCTATTTACCTCACTTTATCTGCTCTCTCATCTCTCCATGTAGCCTTTGTACTTGTTTGCCTTTATTTCAGGCCTAATCGCCATCTTTCGCTCTCTCCCACTTTTATCTCTCATCTAGAATCAGTTTTATGCTCTTTCTCTCTCGATCACACCTAATCCTGTCCCTCGCTCTCTCTCATTCTCTCTGGCTCCAGGAAAAGCACACATCCACGCGGGATTGGGGAAGTGATGGGATTAAGCACGCTCGCCAGCTAATCTGGATTACAGATGCATGGCAGATTAAAATGGTGAGAGATTCTGGGTTTGTGAAACAGAAGAGAGAAAGAGGCACCAGGGGAGATAGAGGGATGGAAGATGATGATAGGAGAATAAAAAAGACACACTAAAATAGAAGAGAGAGAGAGAGAGAGAGAGAGAGAGAGAGAGAAATGAGAAGAAAATATAAATACAGCAAAATGATTGATGAATATAACAGAGGCAAAGAAAAGAGAAAGAAAAAGAGTCATTTAATAGTATTTATAGCATTTAGATTTGGATACTTTTAATAAAAATCCTATTCTTCATTAGTTTCTTTGGCTTGTTTTCCAGTAAAAAGTCTAAACATCCTTGAAACAAGATACATTTACCTAAGAAGCAAAAGTAAACAAGATATGAATATTTTTTCAGAGAAAGTATCTTATAAGTGTAATTTGTCTTGTTTCATTGCTGATGTTTTGACTTGTTTTAAGTATTGCGTACCAATTCAAAAGCCGCCTGTGGTTGTTAGGCCGTTGCTATGCAGTTTCTAAGTTGCTCTGGGTTGTTGCTAGGGCATTGCTATGCGGTTGCTAGGGTGTTCTGGGTAGTTGCTAGGTGGTTATTCAGCAACCTAAGTCAAAAGAGCTCACAACCTTCTGACAAAACCAGTGAAAAAATGTCCTGGTCATATTTAACCACAAATATATAAAAAAAAAAAAAAAAAAAAAAAGAAATTATATTTACATAAAGAAAATTAAGCCTTATTTTCAGGACACTTAAGGCCAAAAGCGAGTTGTAAAGCAAGCTGTTTTTGGCTGTACGGAATGTAGTACAGTATAAAAATATTCATATTTTATGAACTTTACCCACCAAACACACCCCAAACCTAAACCAAACAACTAGTGGAGTAAAAATGTTATGTTAGGGGGAAAAATGCTGCCTCAGAATCATGCTCGTCACGGATTATGCGAACACAATTACTTCCTCCCACGCTGCTGACACAACGCGCATCTGATCGCGCCACTAAGGAAGGTAAACGTGGTCGAGCCAATGCAAACATGCTTGATTGAAGATGGCGCTTGTCAGTGAGTTGACGTAATGTCACCGATCCTAGGGTAGCGAAAGTTTCGAAAACAACATGCTAACTGTGATCATGTTGTAAAATTAAGCAAAAATTAAAGGTAGTATGAAGGGAGTACTACTATTATGTATAAATACTTTACAATTCAAATAATATATAATTCTTTCTAGTTCTGTCAGTCGATTAAATTTTTTATCGCGATTAATTGCATCATTTTTTTTTAAGTTAAATCGCAGATTTTGAAAGTGCTGAAATTTGACACTATATACTTATTTTCTTGTATAAATTTGTATATATAAAAAAATATTTAGCAATATAATGCTTTATTAACATTTTCCAAACAAAGCCTTCCACAATATAAACACAGAAATGCACTAAAATAGCACTAATTCAAGTAACATTAAACGTTTCCCAAAGTCTACGTTGAGTTTGACCAATTGAAAGAACTAATCTCCCCATAGGTTGCATATTCATTGCAATAAACATTAAATCTCTTAAACTCTCATCCTCCACAATATTAATCTGCCGGTAGACTGTGTCTATCAGCTTTGTTACAGCAATCGTGAAGCTGCATTCACGATTCGCATCAGAGTGTCATTGCCAGCGTCGAGCACCTCTTTGAACTCACCATGTGCCTTACATAGGCTGAAAATACTTGATTTCTATCACAAGTCCCATCTGGGCTTGTTTTGTTCATCAAACAGCACTAAGAGCTCCTTTCGCCATCATTTTATCACTGACAGGGAAGCGCTGTCAGAGATTATTTTATTTACTGAGATAACAACCTCATGATCTCATGATATGATCTCTATCATTGGAGAGAGCATAACGGTCAACTAGCGTGTTACCACAGTACAGCCAATAGAATGTCTATGGGACCACCGCATTATGCTAAGCTTGTAGGCTCTATTGGTAGAAGGGCTCTGGCGTGTGTGTGTTTTGAATTGTGAGTCAGTGTAATGACTCCGGGTGGACACATTACAAAGGTTCCACCCTTCACACCAGTGTTTATGCTGTATTAACGGTAAATGTTAATTGCGATTAAGACAAATGTACACGTTATACTTTTTTAATTAATTGCATGCGTTAATGCGTTAATTCTGACACCCCTAATTTTTCACGTTGCGGTAAGGAGAATAACATAATGACCAAGTTTTTTCACAATGAGAATTTGGGGGGGCAAATTGCGCAACATGCGTAAAAATCTAAATGGCCCTAAAAAATAGGCTTCATTTTCTTTAAACAAAATATTATTTCTTATTTGTTTCTTTTTTCTTTTAGAGTGAAATAAGACCAGGACATTTTCTTGAAAATCACCCTCTTAATTCTGATCGCTTGGAAAAGTAATAAAACAGCCCTCCTCAAAAATCCACATGGCTTGGGCAACATTAACATCTACAGCAGTGCAGGTGCAAGATGATTTACAAGAAATGAAAACAACAGGTAATGGTTTTAGACGGTGGTTAGGACTAAATTCTTATATTTTACTGCAAACACATTACTTTTCATATTCAACAAAAATAAACTGAATATCTGAAATTAACACAGATGGTAGATGCCACAATATTGTAATCCAAATGACACCACATTCCCACATAGAATTGTTATCAGTGCAGCTCTAATTTAAATAAATGCAATTAGTAAAACGAGTGGATGAGAGGCAGGGAGAGACGCTGTGAGCTAAATTGCCAAAATCAACATAAAGGCGTTAATTAAGCAGCATGTGACATTTCGGCCCAATCCAGACCGCTTCGTTTTAACACTCCAGCCGCGATCGCTCATCTGGGGTCCTTATTGATCACACACTCACTCGCAATCACTCACACACACACATACACAGTCAGAGTGGTATAAACCATACATAATGACTTTCACTATTTCACAGCATGAAAAAATATATATATTACATGACTCGCAGAGGACGACACAACAAACAGAAGGGCATTTATTAGGATGACTAATGAAGCAGGTCTTCATTGATTGTTTCAGTAATGTAAAGCACTGTAAAGATCTACTACACCCACCATACGTCTGCTACGGATCAGTTCCGTTGATTTCCTAGTTTAACTCCCGCTGGTGATGACTAATCTGATCTCAGCTGAAAGAGCTTGTTTTGCAGAGCTTAAATTTGATTTTCCCAAATGTCTGTTTATCTTCCAAAAAACAAACAAAAAAAACACCAGCAATAAGGGAAAAATCACTTTTGAGGACATTTAATCATTGAATTGAGGGCAGTTGCTCTCAATTTGGTTCATTCACTCTTAGAAATAAGTGATCTTTAATGGTTCTTTGCATCGTCTTAAGTTTCATAAAGAACCATCTTGTTTTCAATAAGCATTTTTCACAGTGTAGATGTCTTGAGTTGCTATATGGTTCTATGGAGGTTACAAATAGGTTCTTCAGATCTGTGTACTGGTTCTAGATATCACCTGTTACCAGTAGAAAAGGAAAGCCTGGAAACGATCCACCAATCAGAGAATAACGGCCAACAAAGTGCGCCAAAAGAGCTCTGAAGCGATCAACATTTTTGCTTCAAATCAAAGTTTGTAATGTTTTCATTCACCTCAGAGCTGGTTGTTTTGGTTTATGACTTAAGGCCCTGATATACTTCCAGAGAAGTCCTTATTTGTTCTTCGGTCAGGGGTAAAAAGAAGTTCTAAACAGTCGAGCAATGGTATACTATTTGCGAACATTCAGACACCAGTCACACTGCTGTGGAAGGCGTTAAGAGGAGCATTTAAATATGAGGACGATCAGTAAAACCTTAACTAATGTGACAATAAAATGTGTCATCAATGATGTTAAGCCTCATTCTATGAGTAGAATTCACACTAGATCAGTAAAAGAAGCTGTTTTAACCACTCAGTGATGATTTAAAATAATATATATGCATTAGAAAATGTTTAATTTGTCTTGTTTAGATTCTGAATTCATGGTGCTAATGCACTTCCATGCTATACGCTGCCATAATATGTGCCAATTACACTGTTATTGGAATTTATGATGACACTGATACAACTGCAAAGATGGGTGTATAAAAGAGTATTAATGGGCAAAAGAATGATGATAAGAGAGGCAGATTTTACTTTGGGCAGATGTGTGAATGGCTTTCGCTGCTGATGGCACATGAGAGTATTTGAGTAGATTTGATTCCTTTTGTAGACTAATTAAACAAACAAACAAAAATCGCATGACATGGTCTTGCACACCAGTGTGTTCATGTTGAATACTGACTGAAAAATGTAAACAAAGTAGTAGGTGGAGTTTCGGGTCACACCTAACAATGACGTGGACCAATGGCAGCAAGAAGGTGTTTAGCAGCCGGTTAGAAGTTTTTCTAAAAGTTCACCCAGGCGAGCTGTTACGAACTATGAAACGAATGCAAAAACACCTTCTTTTTTGCCAGATTTTGTTCTAAATGGCATCACAATAGTTCGTTCTTCGATTTCGTATGAAGAATATCTGGGCCTTTAGAACTCTTTTATGAAAGATTTTATGAAATCCCTATGGAATAAATGAATGGGAAAAATACTTTCAGAAACAAGACGGCTGAAAAAGTGAACAGACACTGTTGCGCTCTATAACAGCTATGACGTTAAACACCTGTTCACCTAGCAAATGTTAATATCAATCCAATAATTAACCTTAGTTTACATGTCAGGAACTTTGTCTTCAAGTGGAAAGATTGCACTTAATACAATTGCTATTTTAATGAAAATTTCAGTGCTTAATTTTATTATGTACCACTAACTGCACCTTTAAATAGAACATACAAATGTTCTCCTATTGCATCAGGTTGCAAAAAACTTTTTGGAACATTTATTTTTAATAATGTACCACACACATCGGGTTCCTGACCAACTGTTGACTTGATGTGCACATTGAAATGATCACCAAAATGGATTAGGACTATGATTGTGCCATTTTAGTTTCATTTTCATAAAGGAGCCAAATGACATCGAGGTTAAGACAAAGGAACAGCTCACATACTCATTTAACATGCACAACTGTATTATCAGGGAGTCGTGGCACACCAAACCTAAAAAGATGTGTCATACAATACTAAAAAAAACACCATATCTATTCTAATATACTGGGTGGTACAGACTACAAATCCACCACAAGGTATGCCAGTCTGTGAGCAGCTTTATTCATGCCTTGTGCTGTGATGAGTCACGTAGCTTCAAGGATTACAGAAAGGAGAAATAGAGATAGCGGTGGAGAACAAAAAGGAAAGGGTGAGGAAAAAGGGTACAAAGGGACGAGAGAGAGACATGAAGAGACAAGAAAGAGTGGGAGAGAGAGAAAGAGAGAGACTCATAGCACTGGCACTTTAGGTCGGCACGGCAACCAACCCTTTGTCACCATGACAACGGCGAGATGAGCTACCCAGCAGGTAAACAAGGTTGCCGTGGACGATGAAGGGAGGGGAAGGTAGTGATGGGAAAAGAGAACAAGAGGGACAGAGACAGGAGAGAAAAAGGGCATTGGAGGGGTAGAAAAGGATGAAAAGTGAGTCGTGAGTCGAATATATATATATATATATATATATATACACATATACAAAGAGAAGAAAAGGAAAGAGAGAGAGATGGAAAGAGATGGACAGATAAAAGTGGATGGTGTAACTGCTCTGTTTGCCAAAGCAACAGGCAGCAAAGGTTCGTCCTCCATCTAGGCGAAAGAAACCTGTTGGCTTCCAATGAAATCTGAACAGACAACCTAACCTAGACAGTAATATTATATATATATATGCTCTTTTGTCTGTGATGTTACTCCTAATGAAAGGTAATGGGAACCATTTAAACTGACGAACAGTTTTTGATTAACAGTCTATTATAAATGGCATAAAAGGGTAAAACCACTGACAATTCAAAATCAGCCTTCAAAAATTCATCTTTTTATTATTATTCATATTTTTTTCTTTGGCTATCGCCTCATCCCATTTGACCTTTATAGACTGTATTAGACATAGGAAAAATGTTTAAGTATTTCCATAAAAGTCCCATTGTGTTTTTATATTTGCGGTAAAACCACTGACATTCCAAATAGTGATATTTGGAATGTACATAACTAACTAATGCTGTATTATACATTTTTTACTTATTTCAATTGTGAAATGATCCATACATTAAAGAGAACGTCCACACTAATATGTTTTCATTTGAAAACACATTGGTTTTGCTACATTTAAGCCTCTAATCCACACTAGAATGGCGTTTTCCTCCATCAAAAACAGAGACTTTCAAAAAACAATCTCCAGAACGACATACTTTGGAAAGCTAATGACATTAGAAAACGGAAAATGGCCTTTAACTTAAACGGATTAGTGTGGATATGGCCTCAGCAATACCAGGAAACCGAGAAATGCTGTTGGCAATTTTTGCGTACGTAAAATATGCAAACTAGTGCTGTGTACTGATACAGATTTCCTGATTCGATTCCGATTTACAAGCTCTCAATAAGATTCTGATTTCGATTCGATATCAAATCATATTGGTATATTTAAGTTATAATGTCCCTTTTGCTTACATATGCTGTTAATTATACAGGGGACCTTCTAACTAGGTACATTACAAAAATATTAATTTTACTAATAATATTTTATTAGTTTTTCATCATTTTGGTAACATTTTAGCTTTTTAAAAATGAACAAATCCATGTATTCAATCACTAAATACGATAATATATTGCACATATTATTTTTTGTTACATGTTTATTGTTTAATTACATAATTTGTACTATTAACAGGTATTTACGTTGATTTGTTGAACACGTGTTAAAAACTGGTACTGTCTCTTTAAGAAAGCCGGCATTTCTTTAAAGAGCATCTGTAGCAGAGTGCATGCTGATGAGATAGACTCCAACGGCTTTATATCATCTGCCCTATGCGTGATTAGAATAAAATGTTTTTTAAAAAAAAATGTTTTATCAACAACTGACTGTAAAGAATAGAAAGGGTATTAAAAGAGACATTATTAAATGACTAATGGGTCGCATGGATCGTCTTTGGACACATATACACACTTTTACTCACATGCAGTGAAATTACCTCGCTGCTGAATACTCCACCACTATACTACACAATCACTAATAAGTAAAATCTAAACATGAACCAGCCAGTTGCTCATGTCCTTTTAGTCGCATAGCACGAAATTTGGTTGCTAATGCGAGCGATTTCCTCTCATTTTAGTGGAGGGCTGCGTATAGAGTAAAAGATCGATTTTGGTATTTAAGAATCTATATCGAGATCGTTTAAATGAAAATCGTGATGCATTGGAAAATCTATATTTTTACCCACCCCTAATGCAAAACATAAAATCCAACCCTACACAAATAAGTCTAAACCTTAAATCTGTATTTCAGAAAGCAAATAAAATCTTATGCTTACAAAAATCTAAAATACTGGAGAAAATATGCACATATTAATGTAACATCTCTCCACACATGCCATTAAAAGTACAGGTCATCATAACCAGTGTTTGGTTTGTTTTGCCAGCAAAAACACTCCAGCATTTCCACAGACACGATGAGCACATACAGACTTAATCTCCGCCTTGATCTGTGGCCAGGGATTTCACTGGGATTATGGGATATTAAATCCATAGATTATTCAATCAACTGACATTTACTCATCTGTTACCCTCCATGTAGTGATTTAAACACGTATACAAACAAATGGTGATGTTTGACGTGTAAAACATCTACATCGTTCCAGGAACCCAAATATCCGGAACATGAATCCACATCAGAATGAAGACCATTTATCTTTCCAATTCACACATATGCATGCATATATGAGCAATATTCAGGAAGGCGGTGACTCATAATTTTAAAAGAATTTAAAAATCAGATCACAAATTCACGTTCAACCATTCACACACTCTTTTTATTCATGCTGCACAAGTTCCTCTGTGCACGGAAAGAATGATTGTTTGAGTGTGATTTGCACTCAGGCTAGCTCAAGAGGATATGTTTTGTGACTTGTCAATGTGTGTGTGTGTGTGTGTGTGTGTAAGTGTGTGTGGTGGCAGATGTTAAATTAGTTGTGTATCTACACAAAGACTATTCTCAATCTTGCCTCTGTACCCATCATGCAACGCTGGCCATCGCATTAAGCTGGTTCCCTTGCAACCAGCATCCCTTGTCCCAGCCGTCTCCTGGCAACAGGACCTGCAACCGTAATCAACCTGCACGCCACCCCACCCCCAATATTTTCCACTCTCTTTCTTTTCAACATCCATTTTTTCTTGCTTATTCTTTCAGCTGCCCTATCAATCTCCCATTTTATAACATGCAACACATTTAAAACAAAATAGCACTCTGAAATCTGTAGTTTCATGCACACTTTACATGCAAAATATGACGGAAACCTAATAACCTACTTTCAACAATAAAACTGATGTTTCTGATACTCAAATATAAAAATCTACATTTTATATAAACGCATTCAGTTAGATAAAATTTAATTGAAAATGAAGATTTATGGTTAAAATTGATATGTAAAAGGCAACGTGTACATTTTAGGGACTGTAAATAGTCATCATTTTGCTTTGTATCATGTGTTATCACTTTTTTTTGCACATGACTTAAATAGCCCTGCAGTGTGACAAGTGAATGTTTAAAAGTATAAATATTCCATGTAGTATTTCAATTGAATTAATGTAGTTATTATAAAACCTGCATATATGATAATTATATAAGGATTAGAAAACATTTCTTTAAATAGTTTTACATCTATTTGATGGTCCGCTGTGGCGACCCCTAACGGGAGCAGCCGAAAGAAGAAGAAGAAGAAGAGTTTTACATTTATTTAGCATGTCACACTGCTGTCATTGCTTGAAATGTCATTTCAACTGCTCTAAGATAATGAAACACCATCTTGGCCGGGCGATTAAACCTTCGGAGAAACTGAAAAAGTAATTCTTGAAATAATCAATAGCCTCTAATCAATCGTCCTGTTTCAACAGTGCCAGTCACTAGACCTTAAACCATTAAACTGGTTACATAGACTTTAAACTGTCATTAGCTCCTCCTTTCTCAGGACAATGATCAACATTGTGATAAAAGCATGTGCAAAGCTTAGAAAATAGCAATGTGCATTGTTCGGGCTTGCTCACAATCGATGTTTATATCAAATTTTGAATGTATCTCATTCAAACAAACACATACTTTTGTCTAGTTATTCAAGATACTATTTTAGACTTGTAGACAAGTCTGTAAAAAGAAACAAAAAAAAATGTGTTCATAGTTATGCACTCACAATGGAAGTCAAACAAATATGTCAGAAATGCATACAGACTTCAAATGGCAGCCCATTTCTGGTTTTTTGTAAGGTGTGCTTGTTTGTTTTTACAAAATGAGGTACAAGTCTAAATTATTTTCACTGTCAATACACAGCATGCTTATATTTACTTTTATTTAACCTGGAATATTCTGTGTGAAAAGGAATGTCCTTGGTTAAAACAACTGTGTAGCGAATATTTATGTTTAAAAAAATTACTATGGACACTCTAAATTCGAAACTCGATGAGTCCTTATTCCTCATCAGGAAATCTGCAAATGCCATATTCATCATTTAGTACTTTTATGGGTTTTCCTGAGCAACAATATTGATCTGGGACACATTCACAAAGAAGACAGATTACTAGCAGCAAACAAGCTCTGATAACTTTGTGATTTGTTCCAGACAACAAATAGGGTAAAACAAACCAATTAAGAGCGGAAGTAAAAAATAAAATAGTTTCTGTCTTTGTATTCTAGCGAAACACTAGCACAAACAAAGACCACGTTAACATGCACCTAAGAAAGCGGTTTATTCCAAGGATTTTGTGTCATGTAAACAAGATCGCAGATTTCTTTACGCTGTTTAAGGGATTAAGAGAAAGCGGTTTAACACACCCAGGTTTCTCCTCAAGAATGCAGCTTAAGGTGGCCATGTAAACACATAAACAGCATTCTGATGGGTGTTTGAAGAGTGCGCATGACCGAATAACAAACGTCAGGATGGAGCCCAAAAACAAGTCACCACAGTGGATAGAATTCAAAATTTCTCAGACACAGTGGGAAAACACATACACTAGTATAACCTATACTCATTTACACACATCAATGTAAAATATCGACTGTCTCTCACATTCGCGTATATGCACTCGGGGGAATCCCGGAGTTTTACGTAAGAGGGAAACCCCACTATTGCAGCGCAGTTCCGCTGCAGGTCCCGACACAAAGTTAAGGAAACAAAAACAGCAACAACTCTGGAATATCTGGAAATAAAGCACAGCAACGGAGAATAAAATAGCAAAGTCTTTCTCGGATACCATGTTTGTTTATCGAAATGACTCACTTTCTGGTGTCCACGTACACATAGTCAAAGAGTGGAAAAAGGTATTTCTTATGTTTTGGGATGTTCTCAAAATCTTTACGTGGTTTAAATGTACTAAAACAATAACTACAGAGAACCAAATTTCTCTTAAATATTACTTGTAATTAACATTATATATTGCCAAATGAACGAACCCATAATCTATGGAGAAAGACAATTTTTTTATGTTAAAAATGTTCAACCCCATAAAAGCCTTAATAAGGCCAGCTTATGTGTAAACTTTTAAGATTCAGAGCTCATAAGTATGTCTGAACACAGTTTTTATTATCAATAAAATGCAAATAAGCCCTTTATGGAAAAAAGCCTAACGTAAAACTTTACGATTTGCGTTTAGATTATGGGCTCATCAGTTTTACTGTAGAAAATATTCATGATCAATAAAGTGCAAATAATAAAGGCCAACAGCTCAGTGCAACATTAAGCTGTTTCCATATAATGGGTTTCTATGAGGGGAAAAAGCATTTATTGTAAAAATCTTGTCATTTTGGCAGTAGATAGTGTTTTTAACAAGGGAAGTATGAGAGAAATTTGGTTCTCCCTGCTCATTGTTGTAGTAAATTAATCCACGATAAGCGATTTCCATATTAAGAGTTTTAGGCCACGTCCACACTAATACGTTTTTGTTTGAAAACACATCTTTTCCTCTGCGTTTTGGCCTTTTTCCAGCTTTTTCGAAAAAGAAAAAGTGGATACATTTTATATTGCTGTCTTTGCGTTGCAGTGTGGACAGGGAAAACTGAATAATTTGTAAACGATGAAGTATTTGTTTCACGTGACACAGTCATATGGTCCAATCAACCCAAAACAATTAAGATGCCGGCCCATGTTGTAGCAGCATTGTTGTGCCTGCTATTCACTATGATAGCGTTTTTAAAGATAAATATTACTTTGTACAACCTTCACAATGCATTCCTTCAAAAGCGACGGGATGTTTACTCGGAATTGCTGTCCGGTGGCTGATCACGAGGACAGTTGCGTTTCAGACCGTACATGGAATGGCAATTTTGGGGATTTAAGAGTTTTCAAACGTTTCAGTGTGGACAAGCAACTTTTGGAAAATGCATGAAAATGGCATGGAGAGCATTTCCATTTCCATTTATGCATTTGGCAGACGCTTTTATCCAAAGCGACTTACAGTGCACTTATTACAGGGACAATCCCCCCAGAGCAACCTGGAGTTAAGTGCCTTGCTCAAGGACACAGTGGTGGTGGCTCTGGGGATCGAACCAGCAACCTTCTGATTACCAGTTATGTGCTTTAGCCCACTACACCATCACCACTCTCATTTCCAAAATGAAAATGCCATTTTCAAATGTATCCGGATTAATGCAGTCATAGCCTTAGAATGTCTCCAGGTTTTGCCACCAACTTCTATATTCTACCATTTAAAAAAAAGAATAGCTGATATGTTTAAACAATACAAATTCAAATTTATCCAGTTTGATTTCTTAATGCTGTGAAAATATCTGCTGTGCCTGGTGGATACATGTCCATCAGATTAAGTACTGCTTTCATGGAGTGTGTAATCATCAAAGGCCACACACACACACACATGCGTACGCACACACTCTTGCTAGCAGATGTCTGTCTTTAAGCTCATGGACGTCCGCCGCCGCCTCCCCTTTCAACAGTGGCCCCTCCCCCTCCACCACCCGTGGCTCATTATGTCAAATTTTCTTTCATTTCCCCCCTTCCCCCCATTTACCCCCCACCCCCATCTTCCCTCCTTTTCACATATCCGTCCAATTTCTCTTTAATTAGACCTACTTTCACCTCTCTCTCTCTTTTGCGCTCTCGAACCCTGTAACCCTTTAATTCATTTGAACAATGGACTCATCCTGTCTGGATGTGAGTATAGATACTGACACTAAGTCAAATATACTTAATCTCGTAGCTCTGAAAAGAAAACATAAGAGTGTATCCGCACGCACACACAATTACGTATTTTAAGTGTCTGATTGTGTTAGTCTGATATGATTAGTAGTTTTGTGTCAAAGTACAGTAATATGAGTTTTACACACACACTAATCCACATGGATATACATGAATTGTCATAGACGTGCATTTTCGGACGTGTACTGTGTTAGTCGGATTTCACACGATTAAGTGTAGTGCATCAGAAATGGTAGATATTTATTAGTGGCGTATTTGTAAAATGCATGTACTGAACACAACATGACACATATATTAAGTGTACACCCCTTAAAATCTGAAATAAGCCATTTATTTAGCTTTCCGGGTGCACTGTGTGTCAGATTCACGAAGTACTACAGAAATAAAAATGAGCGCATTGTACCAAAACCACAAACAAACATCCAGACATTTGCTCTCTCTCTCTCTCACACACACACACACACACACACACACACACACACACACACACACACACACACACACACACACACACACACACACACACACACTCCATCCCCCTCTCTGAGTGATAACACCTGCCCTCCCCTCCCCCACAACAAAGGCACAACAGACGCTCTTTTAAACACATGCGTTCAGACGCACAACTCATCCCAAACACGAAAATGTGAAAAAGTGCGCGCAGACACACATCATAGATAGCTTAAGCAGCCAATTAAATGAACGTACAGCCATTGCAATATCAATATCCATCAGGAACACAGTTCCACAGAGTAAGAAGCTTCAAATAAAAAAAAATAATTATTGTAAAAAAAAAAAAAACTTAGTAATAGTGCAATTCTAGTGCAAACAGAAGCTGGCTTGTCTGCCCTGCGTGTATACTACGTTTTGCTTTCTTGTCACAATTCCTGTGGCTTTGGCAAGAGTACGAGTGTTCCTGAAACAGCAACTAAAATAACAACATAAAAAAGAGCAGAGCTCACTACAAAATGCAACAACGCAGCTGATATTTATCTTAACTGAACTCAGATAGTATCCAGCTGAGTCACATTTCGCCATAAATTGCCAACAAAACAACTGTCTCCCAAATTCATCCATTTTTCCCCTGTAGCGCACTACCCGCTGTTTTTTTTAATAGTCTAGTGAGGAGGAGGTCATATGGGAATAAGATTTAAGATGAGGCCAATGAGCAAATAAGAAACTGAAGAGAGGCTGAGAGCGTGTATGTGAATACAGCGCGTCTGAAGTGTCTTGGACGATGCCCGACACTTTGTTGTGCTTGTGCAAGTGGGGCCGTGTGATAAACTGAGCTAAGCAAACACATTGGGATGGCAACGATAGGCAGGGAGCAAGAGATAGGAGAGATAAGAGGGGGAGGAGAGGACGGGATTGAAAACCAGACTGAGGACCTGGGTCTCCATTCTCCTCCTCTGTCCACAATCACTGTGTGCCTCTCACCTGAAATTAAACATAGGGCCAGGTGCCACTCCAGCCATGCCATCTGTTCAACCCCTCCTCCCTGCCTCTCCATCTTTTACTTTACCTTTCCCTTTAATTCATTGCTCAGAGTTCTTCTTTTATTCAATGTTTCTATATTAGCGAAATGAGATGCACTTTTTTGTTAAGTACAAAAAGAAAGGATACTAAAGCTTTCTGATTTTTTTGGTAATTCATTTAGTTGTTTGTAGTCTGAAATAGGGGCCATTGCTTTAAAACACAGAAACCCACCCAGGCCCAATTAATTTTTGAAATAATGAGGATGTGAAACTATACAAAAGGGAAATCCTGTCTAAAATTAAGTAAATACATGTATTTACTACAATTTCCATACGTCCACTAAACTCCACTGAGGATCTAAGTGCCCTCCCCCATTGTCACAGGGCCTGGGAAAACATTGAAAACGTATGAAATCCCAATCCAAAAATGAAAACCGATTCAAACTATTCAAATGTGGTTTCAATTCTGACTAAACACATTTTTGGACAGTCAGATTGGATTTAAAGTGGGGCTTTTTTCCATCATTTAGGACATGACAAGAACATCACAACATAATATATATATATATACACACACACACACACACACACATACACACACTGTATATATACTAGAGCATTAACGCATGCTATTAATTAAAAAAGTTTAACGCGCCAATTTTTCTCAATCACGACTAACGCATTTACCATTAATACAGCATAAACAAGCATAAACACTGATTGGAAGGGCGGAAATCATTGCAATGTGTCTGCCTGGAGTCACTACACTGACGTATACTTCACAACACACAAAGCAGTGATTCAGTGCCATAAAATGATGGAGAAAGGAGCTCTTAACACTATTTGTTGTACAAAACAAGCCTAGATGGAACTTGTGACAGAAATCCATTATTTTCCAGCCTAAGTAAGGAACATTTTAATTACTACAGAAGCACGGCACGTCTTAACTTTCTTAGCTTTTGTCTGCAAGCGCCTTTCATGTGGAGTTCAAAGTGCCGCTTGAGGCTGGCGCTGACACCCTGACGCAAATAATGAACGCGGCTAAACGATTGCTGTAACAAAGCGGATAGCCACAGTCTACCGGGTGATTAATATTGTGGAGGATGAGAGTTTAAGAGATTTAATGTCCATTGCAATGACAATGCAACCTATGGAGAGATTAGTTCTTTCAATTAGTCAACCTCCCACTTAAACTTTGGGAAATGTTTAATGTTACTTGAACTGGTGCTATTTTAGTGCATTTCTATCTTTATACTTTGGAAGGCTTTGTTTGGAAAATGTTAATAAAACAATATATTGTTACATATTGTTTTTTTTCTTTTCTAAAAAGAAAATAAATGCATTTTGACAGAAAGTTGATTCAGAGTCATATTTCAGCACTTTCAAAATCTGCGATTAATCACAATCAACTCCGAAAATGTATGCGATTAATTGCGAACGAAAAGTTTAATCGACTGACAGCACTAATATATATACACAATATCAAGTGGTGTCCATTCACTCAGAATTTATTTATTTTCTCTTTTCCCATACATAATGCTATGTAGTTAATAGTGAATGAGTGAGGAGTTTTAGACAGTATATGCATGAATGTTTCAATACAGTTACACCTCTGACACTTTTGTTATTTCATGCGCATAGTGAGTTCATCGCCACAGCGAGATGCAATGATAGACATGAACAAAGGCAAAAATTCAAGTGTTCCACCATCTCTTTACACAACGACAGCTACTCTTAGTTGTTGCAGAAGAAAATCTTTTGCCATCCTGTTGACATTTAAGTCGTTACTATGGACCTTATTCACAACAGCACCATCTTTAATTTTTGACGGGTTGTTCAAAGTGTTTTGGAATGTTCCACTGAAGAAACATTGAAAAAAACATCCTTCCCAAAACTTTTTGTTGATAAAAAATTTGATGTGATCTAGGAGCTTTATACAGTGGATGCCATTGAAAAGGCTGTAAGTCTATCCCTCACAGTCTCATTTTTATTCACGTCAAAATTCAAATATTGTGCTACTGTGCATAAAGTCCATTACAACCGATGTGGATACACCAAATATTTACTACACTATCTGAACAAACATATCCGATTTTATCACTAGCAAAATGCAGTCCTAAAGATTGGCTTTGAAAACAAATCAGAATTGGGTGCAGTGTGAACAAATGAGAAATGACATTCCAAAATTCAGTTTCTCTCTTATCTTATACATTTCCTCCCCTCATCATGGTTACATTTCCTATCTCACCAGCACACACACACTCTAAACTCACATCACGCAGCGTTGCCGGAGCGATTCGCTATGATTGACAGGCTGGGGGCAGGGCCTGATCTGAATGGCAGGTGCCACGAACTGGTAATAATGCCACACAGCTGGGCTGTCTGTGTGTGTGTGTGTGTGTGTGTGTGTGAGTGAGTGAGTGAGTGAGTGAGTGAGTGAGTGAGTGAGTGAGTGAGAGAGAGAGAGAGAGAGAGGAAGAGGTTTCTCTTCTGGAGGGTGGTGGGGGGGCTGTTTTTCTTAATAACGTAGTTCAAGTTGTACCTCAGGGGAGAGGTATGAACACCGTCTTACCAGGCTTAGGTGAGGGGGGTAGACTAATAGAAGGATGGAGGGATCGAAAAGGAGGAGAGAGGGGATTTAAAGCTGGGGGAACCAACTGATCTACGCCTGGAGAGGTTGCAAAGGTCGGACTACTGTCATGCTAATAATGGGATTAGTTGTGGAGTTATTCTTCAACACACACGCATAACGTTAGTCACCATAAGGAAAAACCATCTAAACAGATGCTGCCCACGAACACTGACTTTCACAAATCCATGCCAAAACGTTGTTTACTTAATTTTGTTGGTTCCAATACTACTTAACCTAACTTTAACCTTACGTGACATGCAGTGCAATAAAGCCATATATCCCTTCATTAGCCTACGTCTGGTGCAACCACAGTTTGCCTTTCAGGGTCTGTTTAGCTGCACCAGAAGGTCCTGTTCCTAAGCTGTGACTGGCCGCTCACTCGACATCATGTCCCTGCTTTTACAACATTTCTCTCACACCACCTCCTCTCGTGCAAATTAAACTCGCTTAAATACTATTTGAGGAAAAGCAAAGATTCCCTGCGGGTCTGCTTGATCTGAGTCTAATCAACAGAAAAACATTACCAGTGATGCAAGCATTGAGTGTATAGCCTTATTAATTCCTTGTTCTAAATTGAGCAGCTGTTTGATCCTTTCTGCTATGCTGCTCATATGATCTGGTTTGGGACTGAATATTAAAAAGATATGGAGGTTTTTGAATGTACAGGTTGCCAGTCAAGGCGGTGGCGCGTCAGATGGCCTAACAGCTACTCAATGACTTCAGAGAGAGAGAGAGAGAGAGAGAGAGAGAGAGAGAGAGAGAGAGAGAGAGAGAGAGAGAGAGGGACAGGATCGTAGATGCCTTCAAGGATTGCGCCCTCCTACATACCTAATTAAAGTCTGTTCAGTCAACACAGATTTCCAAGGATCCCGTTTCCTGAACCGTATAATACATTGCTTCCATTTTTAGAAATTACTTCTTAGTCCTCAGACTTGTTCTAAACTCTTCATGATAAAAGCTTTATCTTGTATAGAGTCAGCTATAGCCTGTCTATATATAGACAACTAGAAATGTTGTTTAAATCTATTTTTTTGCAGCCTGTCTCTGTGTTGACGTTATTAACAGCAACAACTCACCCCCGGCAAAGTCTTCTGTTCGTGCAATGCATTCTGGGCCTTCAAGGCCGACTCCCTCGCACAGTACGTCAAGAATGCACATCCTGACAAAAGAAGCAACAGGAATACAACGTGGGTTGTGAAAATAAAACTGTAACAGCAGACAGAAATGCCACATTGAATATAAAGCTGTTTAAAATAGCAGGACAAATGTACAGAAGATAGTAGGCCTTTTGTGACTCAGAAACAGAAAAACAGATCAATTTATGCTGAGAAAATTACATAAATGTGAGCAAAATTGTGTATTTATGTTTTCATCATAGATGCATTTTGGATGAATAGATTTCTTCATTTTCATCTAAAAAAATGTCTCAGCATAAAGGGGGGGGGCGTTGTTAAATAAAAGCAAAATGAAACACCAAGAAAAGGTTAAATAAAAACAAAAACAGTATTTGTATTATTTATGCCCCAGTGTCAAAGAGATTAAGAAAAAGGCCTTAAATAGCCACTAGCTGTCTTAAGAGAGACTTGCAGTACTTTTAAGATATTAAGAGGAAAACTCATCTAGCGCCATTAGTCTCCCATTTCCCCTTGAGACTGTCCGTTCAATTGAGCCGCGTCAATCTCGTTTAATTACCTTTGTGCATTCCCGTGTACTTGTCCTTGATCACTGTAAGCTCATAGATCTTCCCAAACTGCTCAAAGATGGGCTTTAGGTCCTTTTCCTCCAGATTCCGTGGGATCTGGCCAACGAAGAGCTTGATGGCGTCGGCCTCCTTCATTAGGACAGCTTCCGAACTGGAACGGAGCGACAGCTGCGCCCGGGATTTCAGCACTGGAGAGCGGCTCCGCGGAGAGGGAAGAGTCGCGATGGTAAATCCCGGTCCCGGTGGAAAGGTCTGAATCGTAACAGTTCTGAGTAAAGAACAAATAAAGCGCTATGTAAAACTGTTTCGTTAACTGATACATTAAAATAATCGGTAACACACAGTATACTGTATATACGTGTATATTTCGGTACATTAACTTTTTTTCAACACTATTTGCCTTTCCAAAGGGAAATAACAGTGTTTCAAGCAGCAAAACAATAGTTGTAGGTATGCTAAGGTTTAAGGAGCCGTTTAAACCGAACTAGACACACGAACAGAACGCAGGTGTCTCAAAAGGTTTTTAAAAAAAGTTATAAATCACTTGACAATGCGACTTAAAACCGCGCTATAAAACAAATAAAAAATTTTAAAAAACACGTTTACATAGAACACAATTGAAAAACAAGGAAGAGTTGTTCGATGGAAACAGCCAATAAAGGCAGCTTGTTAATTAGATAAGAAAAAGCCTAATTCTGTATGCAAATATATGCAAGAAAGAAGACCAATCACATGTCAGTATGCAGCCTATATTAAAATCACGTCTTTGCTGTCGTTTCGATTTTGAATGGCGAACATTCTAACTCAATCCGAGATAGTTAAACTTTAATCTTACATTTCTTGAGAAGTGTAAAGTTTATAAACATTAAACAGTTCTGAGTTTAACTAACTGCAGAAAATTGCTTAAGAGCAAGAGGTAAAGGGGATGCAGTAATTACGAATGAACAAACATACAATTATTAACATGTTGGTCTATGTGTTCATTCAAACTGGAATGTACCTGAAAGAAAATAAATGAATAACATTTTAATAACATCTCTATTTGATTATACATTGAATAATGATGTGTTAAGCATTATATAATGCAATAACATTTGTTAATGTTATTGAAGTTATTATAAGATGATAACACACAACTTAAGGTGCTTCAAGCAGCATATAATAGAACGAGAGCGATCAGTCAATCTCTATAAAGGAATTTCCAGACATTAAAATGCTATAGTAGACAAAGAAACGTGTGTTACATGCTCTGGCGATCCAGCACATTAGAAGTGAACACAATAAAATGAAATGCATGTAAATATTGACGTATAAATCCATTGCTTCTTTGTTTAATCCAGAGTGGAGGCTCAGGCGTATGTGGCTCTTTGTCACGACACTAACTGCACATACGCACATACATGATGAAGAACAAAAACATGCCACTATATGTGCAACTTCACGCCTTTAAATCAATAAAGACTGATAAAAGTGTATTCAAATCTTACGAGCTCACTGGCATAGGCAAAGCAGAAATTTGATCTAGTTTCCTTCTCTCTCTATCTTTTGTTAATCCCAATGAGATGTTTATTTGCTGTCTTTCTGGTTGTAGAATATGGTCTGATAATCGACATACACAAATAAAGAGACCTTTCAGAGAACGGATAGCTTAAAAGCAGAGCACTGTAGCCTACATTCAACTAAATCTGTGCATCTGTCACCCTTGGATCGTCTTGGTTTTTGTCTCTCTGTCTGTGCCCTCTCAAATATCTCCTGTTGACTAGAATGCATGCATGAATCAATTGAAATATAAATACCAACAAAGTGTATTTCCACTTACGATTTAATACAGAGGCAGTGACGAAGACACACGGAAAAGCTGTAGCCTATATTCACGGTGTTGACACTCTGTATAACCCGTAGCTTTTGACGTTGAAAGCCGGTGTCCCCCTCCTGTCCATCTCCTGTCCTCCCTCGGGGTGTGGAAACCGTAATGCTTACTCGACTTAAGGGAGCGTCTATAAATTATTTCCACAAAGCCCAGCCGCAAAACCACTGGGTGCTGTCAATGAAGAGCAGTTGTCACTTTCGTTTTCACTATGATGCACTTCACCGTGAGTAATTCAGTTAAAGACGTACGTGAACATTTTTATACACTTTATTTTATAACGCTGACTAATGTCTATAAAGACTGAAATGCTACATCACACTTCCCTTAACCATGAAACCATGAGCAACATAAAATATGGCAAGCTAGATTCTTTACATAGGTAAATAAATAAAACAAAAAGGTCATGTTTTGTTTGATGGGAATGTACACTGAAATAAATAGTGTTACAGTCCGATGTAGGCTACCGCTTACTTTGTTCGTTTTTCACGTTGGATTGTAAACTATGGACGGTCCCTGATATCAAGGACGCTAATCCGCCTTTTGTTCTCGTCGAGCTCTGACCACGGTGCTGAAACTACATCGAGCCAAATCATGTTTTCTCGCAAATTAACGCCCACATCAACTACGTGTTTTTTACGCTATGTGGTGGTCAAGCAATTTTGTACGCGATCAAGCAGAAAATCCATAATATTTATTTTTATTCATTTTCGATTCTTGAAAATAAAAAATAATTCACATTTAGGAGATAAAACAGATCAAATCATACACCGTGTGAGCTACTTACATCTCCCAAAATATCATGTGCATCTGTAATTGTGAAGTTGTTACAGGTACACAGCCTATCAAAGTTTGCTTTGAGGGTTAAATTAAAGTTAAAGACTCTGTATAGGCTACTACTTCTGTGTTAATTTGCAGGGATTGGCAACCATCTGCCCCTAAATCCTCTGTTGGTTTCCCTCGTGACCCAAAATATGACCTATATTTAGGCCCATAGGTCCTAAACACTAACATTCCCGATCTCATTTAGGACAGAAAATTCATATTCTCCACTGTACACCAAAGCAATAGCAACCCATTCACGTACACAAGAGTACACACTTCCAAGAACCCATGACTCAACTGGTTAAACCAGGCAATTGAATTAACCACGACACCTACTGGTTATTAAAGTACTGGCTTTTTTTTTTTTTTTTTTTTTTTTTATTAGAAAGCATTGAAAACTTGTCAATGGTCTGTCAGCCAATTAGTGAGCCAGACTTATGGTCAAAGTCTACATCAATAATGCTGGAAGACCAATTAAAACATATGTAAGGCCCAGGTGCTTAAATGATAAATAATAACTTGTATGCTTCTTCCAGACATTTGGATGATAATCCTTTGATGTATACACTGAAATGAATAAAGGAACATTAGTTGTAATTAGTATAATTATATGACCTGTATAACTTTGTGAGGTATGAAACACATGATTTTGTAGACTACTCACAAAGTAAATTGGAAAAAGGTCAACAACCGATATACCCTGACCTTTGGTTTGCACATTCTATTAAGCAACAACCCCACACTCAAAAATTGATTTTTGCTATGTGTTCAATTTACGTAATTAAAATGAAGTAAAGCAACACAATTCTTGAACATTTTGTCACAACTTGATATCACTGTGTTCTATACATTTTAATTAGTAAAAGAAAATTTTACTTAATCCTTTTGAGTTGGGACTACATGAATACATTTTGTGGTGTTAATGGAGCATTAATGAAACTGGGCAGGGGATTTCCAATTCTATTTTTTTAGAATGAATGATTTATCAAATTTAATTAAGTTTGACCAACACAAGAAAATTAATTAAATTAACCAGAAGTAAATCAAGTTCAACGAACCCAATGAAGTTGGCTCAATGAAACTGACTTATTTTGAATGAAAGACTTTCAATTTCATGTAAAAACTTTCTATAATTCAATTAAGTAAAGGTGATGACTTCTTTTTTGTTGAGTGTTTTTGTTAGTTCTATGTTAGGGACTCTAAAGACAAACTGTTATAGATAATAATTTGTGCTCCATGTGACATTTACTCAATATTTATATATTAAACATTTAATTATTGGATCAGTCAGATGGTCCATAATTAAACTGATTTATCAGTAAATGGAAGTCATTGCATTCCGTCTTTATTTTGTGCTTTAACTTAGCTGTCTATTCACCTTACTTTTAAACCATCTCATAAATAGATTTGAGATCCTACCCACTGCTGTTCTGTAATCCATTTTCCTTTCAAGAATAACAGAAAAAGAAAATGAGACCTAAATAAATACCTCCATCCAGAGAGAAAGTTTATGCAGGATACCTATGACAACTAGGCCTACAGCAATTAAGCTCACAACCCATTGAGATCACTCATTACCAGTAGAGGGGGTAAGAGTTCTAACTTTGTACTGTGTTTATTGCATTTCTGAAGAAGGCCTGAGTAGAGACACCACCCTTGCACAATACTTGTTTAGGTGGTTGGATCATTTCTTTGTTCTTGTGACTTGACATGTGCATAGACAACATGAGTACAATTAACTGACATTACAGTGTAACTTTAAAAGTCTGTACAATTCTTTCCCGTCAAAGACAAAAAGTCAGTGGTTTCTGCATTTTACCACTGCTTTGAAAAGCATCTGTGACTTCAGATGCTATATGGAAGTACAGCCTTGAGTCGATTTAGAGTCTTTTCAAACAAACAGAGATAAAGAACATGTACTGAGTGTGCTTTGTGCAACAGCATATGGTTTACCTTAATTTGCAAGCAGATGGGATACAAGGGCATTGAATGTGCCCTCAACTACTGTTGCTGGGCAGACACAGTCCTTTAAGTCCTTCAGCACACTGGGGATGAACAGGGTTGTAGAATGAAACGAAAGGGCGTCTGAATTAGAAAATAAAGGGACAGAAATCAGAATAGTGGGAGAAGAAATAAAACCCCATTTATAAAACCCCAAGTTAACTAATATAAACAGTATCTACAGCCTAAACACCTACATTTCCTTATATTAAAGGAATATTCCGGGTTCAATACAAGTTAAGCTCAATCGACAGCATTTGTGACAATGTTTATTATAACAAAAATCTCTCCTTTTCTTATATATATATATATATATATATATATATAAAAACATCTGGGTTACAGTGAGGCACTTACAATGCAAGTGAATGGGGCCAATCAGTAAATGTTAAAATACTCACTGTTTCAAAAGTATAGCCACAAAGACGTAAACAATATGTGTGTTAACATGATTTTAGTCTGATAAAATCACTTATTAACCTTTTCTGTGTGCTTTTATAAAATGATAAGCTTCACATTTCTGCCTTTAAACCCTCCAAATAAAGGCTCCATTCACTTCCATTGTAAGTGCCTCACTGTAACCACGATTTTTGCTTTTTTCAAAGAAAAGGAGGGACGAGTTGAAATTAATTTTTTGTGGTAATCAACATTATGCCACAAATTCTGTCGATTGAGCTTAACTTGTACCCGTAATATTCCTTTAAGTGAGAAATTCTATTAAATCGTATTAGTTCTATTTTACAATGCATGATCATGCAAGAGAGTAAACATTAATCTAGGTGCCCAAAATGAATGCAACTTTATTACAGTTTTAAATATTTTGTTCAGGCAAGTTAATTTGGGTTTTTGGCTCTAAGACAAGGGCGATTCATTTCATGAGTTGCGTCCCACCCAATACGTGTTATTCCATGTAAAAAAAAGTTTTGCATGACGCGGTCGGCAATCATTCAAGTGTTATTTCATACAAACTGTTCTTTTAATTTGAATAGAGCGCGCTTTTAGCGTGGGGGCGTGACTCATAAATCTGGTTTGTGACGTAAACTGATCAAATCAGCTGTTGAATTTCAGAAGTTACAGATAACTGTAAACCTCTGCATCACTGTTATTAAACCTACTCGTTCGGACGTTTAGAAGGTAATTAACATGGTGGCATTACTCATGTCACTTAAAATTAAATTAGGTATATGTAAATTAAATAAAGCTACATAGACATGAAATACCTATTCCATTTCTCTCGGGGGTTATATTGCAATAATGACTGACTTTACATTATCTCTTATATGTAGGTTATTATAATATATATATATATATATATAAAAGTTATTATCAGGCTAATTATTTCTAATGATTTACTTCTAATAATATTGTTATCTATCATTGCCAATGTAACTTTTAAAATATGATATATAAAAGTCGACATATGATATATAAAATATTATAAAATATAGACCTATATTATACGATCATAATTAATGAAAAATAATTTTCCTGATAGCAACTAATATATTAAATATTGTGTGTAAATATACAGTATATAGATGGATGGATAAATGGCTATGTAATAACACTGTATTTGAATGTAAAAAAAATAATATAAATTTATATTAAATGTGTAATATATTTTTAGTTATTATCAGGCAAATAATTTTTCATGATTTAGTTAATATGATGATTTAGGTATCAATCTATATGCCTAGGTATTGTATGTAGACTGTCTTTTACTGTTCAGCTAGACAAAAATATTTAAGAGCATTAAACTCTGCAACCTGCAGAGACATTTTGATAGCTAACTCCCCCCCTCTGAACACAGTCATAGTCCTAATCTGCTCTCACAAAATTATTTTTGCCTATTTTTAAGATTTACGCATTTCAATGTCATAACAAAATTCCATCAAATTGAACTGTGTAACTTTTTAACTAAATTAAATTAATTAAAAAACTTTTTTTTTTTTAAGATTCAATGTGAAACCTTTTAGCATAAATGACTCGCGCGCAGCTGTTATGGACATTCGCCATTTGTTCTCGACTAGATTTCTAACGTGTAGTTTCTTCTCAAATGGCTATTTATGAAGAGTTACTCCACGGCTTTGTATATATTCATAAGAAAGAAGCGACGAAAAGAGAGAACGCGCATTTGGTTTTGGTATGCAAATAATAACTCAATAACTATCAAACGTCATAACACCCCTTGAATGACCATATCCTGTATATCTATTTGTACGTATTACCATAGTCAAGAATTAATAACACGAGTGAGATTTTGTTTAATCTAAAACCTGATATAAACCTCGATATTAATGTAATTTAATCTGATAAAGGGTGATCATGAGATGCTTTGAATTCCATCATAAGGTGCTTTAAAGACCCAAGAGGGTTCTTCCCACAAAGTCTCAAATTTAAATCTTATTTAAAGGGATATTCACCCAAAAATGAAAATTCTCTCATTAATTACTCACTCTCATGCCATCCCAGATGTTTATGACTTTCTTCTGCCAAACACAAATGAAGATTTTTGGAAGAATATTTCAGCTCCATAGGTCCATATGATGCAAGAGAACGGTGACCTGAACTTTGAAGCTTTAAAATGCACATTAAGGCAGCATATAAGTATTCCATACGACTCCAGCTGTTAAATCCATATCTTCAGAAGAAATCTGATAGATGTGGGTGAGAAACAGATCCATATTTAAGTTCTTTTTTACTATAAATTCTCCTTTATGCCCAGTAGGTGGCGATATGCACAAATAATGTAAATCGGCAAAAACAAAAGAAGGTTGAAGTGAAAGTAGAGATATAAAGAAAAAATATTTATCTGTTTATCACCCACACCTATCATATCGCTTCTTAAGATATGGATTTAACCACTGGAGTCACATGGATTACTTTTACGCTGTTTTTATATGTTTTTTGGAGATTCAAAGTTCTAGCCACCATTCACTTGCATTGTATGGACCAACAGTGCTGAGATAATCTAAAAATCTTCATTTGTGTTCTGCAGAAGAAAGTCATACACATCTGGGATGGTATGAGGGCGAGTAAATGCTAAGAGAACTTTCATTTTTGGGTGAACTATCTCTGGATCTAAAATATGTTTAGATATTTAGCTTATGCTTTACTGACAGCAGTTTGTACAGGCCTTTAAAATCTGCTCGTCCATGACAGACAAAGAGGGGGTCAAACGTATGACACTCCTGAATCAGGTGCCTCTAGGTGTCGTGCTGCAAAGTGATGCCCAGAGCACAATTTAAATGTTGGTCCTAAGAGCATTGTGTGGAACTTTACTCTTTCGATGCGGTATTCCTTTCTAAAGGAAATTTCCACGTAGCCTATAGGTTTGATATGGATTAGTCTTGCAAACAAGGTCAGGGAGGCTGATTATTGCATTACTTTATCATTGTTGCCTAGTTATTTTTGCCCCCTTGCATTCTACACACACATACACACACACACACACACACACACACATATATACAGTAAACGTCATTATTATTATGCCATTTAAACCATATCACATTTCTGTTTTGACAGACATGATGGTGCAAGACCAGTTTTGATGTTACTGGCTTTAATCCTGGTTTTATTTTTTATACATAAATTAAAAACTGTTCCCTATTATTAGCGCTCATGATGTCTGACCATTGATTTCACTTGAATGAATAAATAACGGACGACTTCATATTTTCAGATGCATTTTGGAGGAAGGCCTGTATTTCAATCTTTGACCATATAAAACAAACATCTTCAAAACATACATTTGATAATTTAGCTACATTTTTCCATTATTATTATATATATATTTTTTTAAATAAATTAGCAATCTGACAATAAATTTACGTTTTGCATACTCCATTCTCTCTGTTTCTGCATTAAACATGTGACATACCAAGTCTTCCGGAAAGTCACTTCAAAAATCTGGTAAAAAGTCCTGGAATGATTTATTTTTGTTCATTAGAACATTTTAAATATTTTTGAAACAGAACAGTTATGCTAATATAACTTAAACTACATTTCCATTAAACTGGCTCTGATCTCTGATTAAAATCTTGGCTCCCATTAGCCAGCAAACATTTGGTTGTAAATGATTTGCTGGCTGAAGGATGAGGCAAATTTTATATGGAAGTCACCACAGCATAGAGTTCAAGGATGTATGAGCTGCCCCCACCCCCTTTCTTTTGTGTGATTATATTAGATATTATAAAGTTAGATTATTCTTTTAAAAAGCCTCATTAAGTTGTTACCCTGATCTGATTCAAGGAGTTCAATTAATAAACATCCATCTGTGCCTAACCCTGTTAGCCAAGGCAATTCTGCCATTAACTTGAGTGAATAGTTACCCAACCAAAAATGAAACTTCTTTCATCATTTACAAACCCTCATGTTGTTTCAAACCCATATGACTTTTCTTTCTTCCGTGGAACACAAAAGGAGAAGATAGGCAGAATGACAGTTTCAATCACTATTCCTTTTCACTGCATCTTTTTCCATACAGTGAAAGTGAATGGTAACCGAGACCATCATATGGGTTTGGAACATTAGGGTCATAAATGACAGAATTTAAGTGAATTATCTCTTTAAATTTAGTGGAATTAGAACGCTTTTGCCGGGCCTCATCTTAGAACCAGGAGTTCTCTTTTAAAATTTTGTCTCCAACAGTACAGGCTAATTTTATTTCAGAAAAAGAGGGTCACATCATGATGCAACATGTCACCGTCACCACTGAAGTGTGACTAGAGCGATCTCTCGAGGAAGTCCTCATTAGATCTGACAGATAAAACGTTTGTGCATCTTAATTTAACTGTGTTTGATCATTTGACAACTGACATCAACACAGTTAAAACAGTGCAAATGTAAACCTAACAACAGAATTATGGTCAGGTGAGATTAAAATGCGGATAACTATAATAGAAACATTCCTGCCACACTTCAATTGCAATTTCTTAATAGCAAATGTTCAATGTAGTAATACATTTTATAATACAACTAAAGTCACAGATAAATATGTATCGCTCAAAGTGTTATACAATTACATTATGATAACTATGTGTGACATATTTTTTTACATCCTGCACTGTTATATTTTGTGGCAATGGAGTGCAACAAAAGGTCTATTGATGTAATATGAATATACCCAAATATTAAAATCTACAACAATGGACCTGTACCATGCTTACTGGAAATAGCATCCCATAAGAACGTCCTACATTAACCCATTCACTCCATTCAAATGTAACTTTGTAGTATTTTGGTATAACTGTCAATTTCAAGAGTCTAAATATCATTGGAGTCCGTATATTTACAAAAGTTCTTAACAAAATTTTAATTTACAGGTAAAAAGTATGATTTTGGACCTGGATAATAAAAATAACTTGGTGCTTGGTTTAGGAGAACCACGGAGTCATGATTTGAGGAAATGTAACTACAGTAAGATCTCCCATAAAATGCGTTGATCATATTTTACTGATCGTGTTTTATTGATGAGAATATATAATGGATTCGCGATACTTCAAAAAGCAAAAGAAATCAGTCACTGATGCAACTGAGATGAAAAGACTCAAAGACATGATGGTTAAGACCATTCTCCCCCACTGTGGTTTTTTCCAAACACATCTTTATTTAAGTCAGTACAGTAAAAGCCTCAGGGATCTGAGGGAGGCCACGATGATCCTTCCCGATAATAAATCAGCTTCTTGTCTTCTGCATCTTCTGCCACTGTAGGCAAAAATGGCTTGCCTCTTTATACCTCAGCGTCTTACCTCAAAATTGTAAAGGTTACTTTTTCTCTACATTGTTGTTTCTCCATGAAAGACGAAAATGAAGCTTAACTATCTGTTAGAGGTACATTTAATTTAATGTACAAAACAACATGTGGTGAATCAAAACTACCAGCTTTGCATAACAATATAGCTTGATCATCAGTAGAACTAAACTACTGATTAAAAAAAAAAAAATACATTCAGCCTTAATTAAAGGTTGAACCAAAAAAAACATTGTGTTTTTTTCCCAAAATATATATGCAAGACATGCGCAAATGCATTCTAAGAAAGGGAAAGGACATTTTGTGTTAAACTTTCATTTTAACTGTACATAGAGCTGGACTCAAAAACTATAGGGAAATAAACAAGAATGAATGAAACGAAGTAGAATAACCACCTCTTGTTTTGTCTTCGTCTTCAGATTCCATGTCATTCGACCAGCAATCATTCTTCGCCAGAGACACTTTCCATTTCTCTGCTCCAGTGCTGCTTGACTTCATCTTGCCTCTCTTAATAACTCGCTTTTTCCTCAGATCTTGCCAAAGTCACTTGTACACCAATGAGTTATCTGCTTGCATATCCAGTTGCTTGAATAAATTAGCACTTATCTCTATCGTGATCTTGTTAAGGTGTTCAGCATCATCCCCCTTGTTGTCCACAGCAATATTTGTCTTGCTGATAATTTATTTTGTAACAGCACTTGGACTTCACCTTCATCTCAGTTGCTCACTGCGACATGCACGAAACACCTGAGCTTAAGAACCACAATAAGCAACACTTCAGTAATGTGGAGGCAGGTAGGGTCTTTTAGGAGGATAAAAAGGACCAGCACCTCTAGGAGGCCCTCCAAAAGGTGGACCCGGACGCTTGCCTCTGGGGAAGGGTGGTTCATGTTCATATGGAACTGGTGGTGGTCGACGGAGGGGCCGAGGAGGTGGATAGTGCCCAGGGTGAGGTGCACGGACAAAGTGTGGTGGTGGAAGCCTGTGCTCTAGGTGAAGGCGAACCTTGTGTTCCGGATAGTGAGGTGGAATCTCTTCAGGGTAATACTCATGTGCGTGAGGGGAAACAGGGTGCATGTCATAATGAGGAGGAGAGGGGCTACGAGGTGGATGATCATGATATGGGTCAAAGTACGGATCATCAGATATAGGTTGTGGAGAACTTCTGTCTTCATGGTAGCCCCTTACTGGAGGAGGAGACCCAATGCGGTGATGTGGCATACTTGGTGGGTGCTGCAGAGGCACTCTTGGTAGATGTTGATGGTTGTAATCCACCGTTTCATTTGGTGGGATTTTGGGGACATGGTGTGGTGGAAGAGCAGAGTAAGATGCCCCATCCCCATGTGGATGGAAAGGCTCCCTGTTTGGAACCTCATGAGACAAATGCTCATCATAATCAGAGTTTGCCAGGCCATACGAGCTATCAACACCTGTTTCAGCTTCACTGTAAGGTTCTTGCAAATCCATGTGAATGTGAGAACTGCCTGGCCTCAAGGAAGAAACTGCAGGCAAGAAGTCTTGAGGTGGAGGCGGAAGCTTTGGGATAGGTGGTAGAGGTGAGGTGAAGAAGGTTGGCTCGGCAATATCCTGTCTTGATTCTTGGGCATGGTACAACTCCGTTCCATGCGCATTCGAGCTGGCCATCACTCGCTGTTCTTGACCATCTTGATACACCTCACCATACAAGTTACCTCCTTGTCCTGCATCACTGATTGAAGGGATCTGTACTGGCAACTGATGTATGGCACCAGGTCTGTCGCTTGAAGGTTGCTGATTACTGGGCACAGAAGTGGAGCGCATAGCTTCAATGAATTGATACTGTTTGGCTTCTGCCTCTGCAAGAGAGGGAACTGAGCTTTGGGAGGCCTTTTTTGCTTGTCCAATGTTCTGGTGAATTTCTGTACTGGCTTGCGATCTTGGATCAGCATGAAAGTTTTGCTCCGGTCGAGATGGAAGTGAGAGTGTGGATTTAGCATCTAAAGTTGTGGCTGTAGATGCCGTTTGTCCCTGCTGATACAGTAAGGGCTCTGATCTTGGGACATCCATAATCTCATCTTGAGTTGGTGTGGCACCAGCCTCGTCCCTTACGGGGGTTCCACCAAGGTTCTCTGCACTTGCTAAGGGGCTATCAACAGTTCCCTTTGGCCATGGCAGAATACATGGAAAGCCCAAATTAAATCCTTTTATACATGGTTTCCCTTGGAGGAAGTTGTCGATCTTGGAGTCCAGGTTGGAGTTAAGAGCAGAGCTAGGATTTACTTTCTCGTTCAATATATCTGATTGGGAAGACTTGGGAACCACACATCCTTGAGGGATGGGATCTTTGGCCAATGGGACACCAGATGAAGTAGGTATGACTCTGGGAGATGCTTGAGACTGTGCTGTTAATGGAGGGGTGAGGGATGGCATTTCAGGATTTGAAGTTGAAATTGCAGTGGTCTTTACAGCTTGGTTGTTTAGTAAAGATGACAGACCTGGGACAAAAATAATAGAAAGAGAAAAATAGGGGGTAGGGACGCAAGGGTAAGCAGATGGATAAAAAAAAAATTTACATTTACAAACACGCTCATGCAAGCCTTTTCTAACATTATCATAAACAATATAAAACATAAAATTGCAAATAACTTGGAGAAACATTTTTTTGTTTTTTTTTGTTTTTTTACATCGGTTGTTCTTTGGCACAACACTTCTTCGCAGATTAATCTGATGGTTTAAGGTATACTCGTGGTTGCCTGTGATCACCATATCAGAGCAAATCTGACTAGCTAACCAAGAGTCACTGACAGTAAGGGTGCTTTCACACTAGCACTTTTGGTGCGCACCCAGGTTTGAATGACATCAAAGTTCGATTGGTTTGGATTATGTGAACGCTGTTTTCCAAACTCAGGTGCGCACCCGCAAACCGCACCCAGTAAGCTTGAAAAGGTGGTCTGGGATACTGTCCATGTGAACTGAAATGAACGCAATCGTACCAAATCACGGAAGTGAACCACTTGTTATGACGTATAATTCATGTCTTTGCAGGCTCCCGATCACAAATATTCTGGTACAATGCATTTGCCATACATGCTTGTCAGAGAGCAGCTCACATTCTTCACATCTTTTGCAATGCATCCGCGGGCTCGTGGCAGACACCCTGATATTCATCACATCAATGCACATTTAATGCATCCGTGGCAGACAAATATAAGTGTCGTTCTGTGCATGGCAAGTTTTGATGGTAAATCCAAAGAGGCAAACTTTAATACTTCACTTAACACAGTGAAGCTGATGTCTTCTTGAGTTGTTAATTATTTACAGTGGTAAACAGCAGCTGCTTGTCCTCATGTTGATGACGCAATCGGACCGTGGTTTGAAAACAAATAATATGATGTGAACAGAGACCAGAGGGGACAGGGCATGGCAGGAGAAAATGAACTCTGGTTCGGTTTAAGCAATCGAACCAAGTGTGAAAGCACCCTAAGAAGAAAGTCCTATAAAACGTACATCCTAAAAATATGTCATCTGAACAAGTTGCATTTCTGCCACTGAAAGTAAACAGGGATGAAAACACGCATGGACGATTTGATAGAAGCCTGACATTTCCTGCCAGATCAAACAGGACAGCTCTTAGGCTTACCCCAGTGACTCAGGGTAAGGCAAAAAAACGGTTTTGAACACTTTTTTTTTTTTTATGTAACTGGCTCAATAATGGTATTTTGTTCATTCATAAGAAAAAAGAAAAAAAAAAGGAAATCCTCCACAGTGTACCATTAAACAGTCTGAACATACAACAATCTTTAAAGTCAACATGAAATGGCATTTGCAATCAATTTGACTTTTGTAATGTGGCATGTTTTTCCAAGTGAAAATGCAGGTTAGGAATGGATTGGATCATGAAAAGTGGTAATACATGCCAGAATGTACAAGTGGAGCTAGCTGGGCATGGACTCTATATGACAGGTGGTTGGAGGGAAGGAGCTAAAAAACAAGAAGGCATGGAGATGTAGGCCGAGAGAAATAAAAAGTGTCGCGGCTGAGCAATTTATTACCTATTTTGATGAGATTCTGACAAGAATTAGTTTTTTCTTTGGATTGCATGCATCAAAGAAATCATGCACAGTAAGACCAGGAACATGTCTTAAGAAATTAAATAGCATGTTTCATGTTGACTTTTTACTAAATTTAGCAAATCCTGATTCTTTTGTTTCTCAAAACATTTTGCTTTCCCATTTCTCACCCTGAAGACCACCTTGGGTTTGTGTTTTGGATAGGGCACCAAGTAGGGTGTTGGGGTTGATGTCCACCCTAGAGAGGAAGCTGGCCAGTGGGTTGGCTGAAGGAGAAGTGGGTGTCTTCAGAGTTGAGGTTGGAGTTGAAGATACACTCGGGGAAGATCGAGACACAGGACTAACTCCTACAGCTGCAAAGGAAAAACAAAATCTTTGAAAAGAAGATTCTACATACATATGTAAACCTGTTTCTGCTTTTTGCGTGCTGTCATGCAATAAGGATTGGTGTATTTTTGTTGGGGTTTTTTTTACACTTCTGGGCATTTTGCCAAATACCTCACGATATGGTATACACTGTAATACACATTGCACGATTTAATACATCACAATACCTCCACACACCGGGAGTAGCATTTGCATACCAACAAAGTAAGGTTTTTTTCAATACACAAAATGAGCAAATTACTTTAGTTAAACGTCCCTTTCGTCGCATTTTCTTTTATCTTCTACCTATTAGATTATTTGTATGGAACTATACTATTTTTGTCAAAATACCAGTTACTGTTACTACTGTAAAATCCTGATAAATTTGAGTAAGGGTCACAATGTGCCATTTGAAAAACCTTTATTTTGGCACATGGCTACTCAGTGCTGTTTAGCATGTCAGGGCTATCTACTGTTTGAGAGGTTTGACTTCCTTCATTGCGCTTTAAACTAGAAAATTCTCTCTTGAATTCAAATAGATTGCATCAGTTTGTGGTCTGCGCTGCAATATTGAGGGAAGCCCGGTTAAAGTGCATGCACTCCAGAGATACAGAATAAAGTAGAATAAAGCATAGCATATTACTGGTCGTGAGTGGTTCTGTGATGACCCACACCACACTTGCGCACTGCGCAAAAAACAGGCATCAATCTCACCACGATGCGCGTTTCATATGAGAAGCACAACACAATGCGCTGAACCTCGGCTGGCCGATACCTCCATTGTTCTTTCCCTGCTTTCCACCACCCTATACGATCAGACCTGTGACCCATTTTTGCAACCCCACCAGTTGAGAAACACTGCATAAAAATATCAATAAAAGTATCTTAATTACTGCTACAATATTTTTAGAAATGGTATCGCAAGGGGGCCAGGGTAGCTCAGTGAGTATTGACGCTGACTACCACCCCTGGAGTCGCAAGTTCGAATCCAGGGCGTGCTGAGTGACTCCAGCCAGGTCTCCTAAGCAACTAAATTGGCCCAGTTGCTAGGGAGGGTAGAGTCACATGGGGTAACCTCCTCGTGGTCGCAATTATGGGTTCGCTCACAATGGGGCACGTGGAAAGTTGTGCGTGGATCGCGGAGAGTAGCATGAGCCTCCACATGCTGTGAGTCTCCGTGGTGTCACGCACAGCGAGCCACGTGATAAGATGCGCGGATTGACTCTCTCAGAAGCGGAGGCAACTGAGACTTGTCCCCTGCCACCCGGATTGAGGTAACCGCGCCACCACGAGGACCTACTAAGGGAATTGGGCATTCCAAATTAGGAGAAAAGCGGATAAAATAAAAAAAAAAAAATTTAAAAAAAAAAGGTATCGCAGTATATCGATATACATGATGTAAGCCCTACTATTCATTGACAGACAGTAGAGAAGGGACAGAAAATGGGTTTGGAGACAGTGGTAGAATCGGATCGGGACACAACAAAGGCCATATTCAAACCTGCATGTTCCGCATAAGCACCATGGCTTACCACAGTGCCACAGTTCTGACCAGTTTGCACCTACTCAAACCTGCTTATAAAGTGCTGTAAAATACTAACTACATAGTCTCACCTGAGTTCTTCATAACGTTTGTGATTGTGCTCAGGATGGAGCTGATCTTGCCTAGATCAACGCCAGCAAGGTTCACTGGCAATGACTGTGCTGATGAGGGAACCGTCACTGCGGGGGCTGTGGTCTGCTTTTTTGGAGTGCCTTCCTTAGCTTGTAAGGATTCTGTGTCTTTCTGAGTGACAGAGGACGGCTTGGACACAGCAGGAACCACACTTTCCTCTACTGTTGGAAGGAAATAAAAATTGAAGAAAAAATAATTAGATTAAGATTCTACAATTCTTTATATTTCATCTTCAAGCTTCATAACCTTCAAACCTACTTTAATTTTTATTATAAAACTTAATATAGTCGAAAATAATCAAAAGTACAACCTATGAAAAACATACTGTATGTCAAATATAACATAGTAAAGGTCAAATTGTACCTATGATGGCAGGAGTTTCAGTTTCCTCTACATCTGAGAGATCCATGTCCTCTACGTCACGATTGTCTTTGTCTCCCAAAGGTTCACTTGGTTTTGGGGAACCCCCAACAGATGAGAGGGGGCTGGGAGCATCTCCCAGAGCCATCAGGTCCTCCTCCATTGCCTGTCCATCCAGCTCTGGGTCAGGGGTACCAATCTTACCCAGGGAATGAAAGGGTGACTCTGAGCCCGTGGGTGAAGGGGCATCTTCAATGGGGGAGGGGATGGGCGAGTCATTTGGATCAGGCAACATAGCCTTCAGTGCATCGAGCTTTCGCTTAAGGTGTGAAACTCTGTTTGCAAATGTCTCATAGGCCTGCAAAGGAATGTTTTGAAGAGAGGTTGCACTATTAGCTTAAAAAAAAATTAAATAACTAAACAACACACTTTCAGAAAATTACCACATATTTGTCCAAAATTAGAGAATAAAAATGATGTTATTTTATTTTTTATATCTTAATAAAAGCATGTTTAAAGTAAACATGAAATTAGAAGTGCCCCACTTTCTTAAATACATGCCCCTGGTCTAACTGTAAACAATTAACTGGTGCTCGTTATTTCAAAAGAAAAATGCTTGTCTTCGTAATTTTGTGTCAAAATGTAAACTTGAGGGCCGTTCACACCAAACGTGTTTTTGCTTTCGTCTGTACCATTTAAAAAAATATTATATACACATGCCCTAGATGGACATCTGAGACCGTTGCACCGCATCTCGTTTTTAGATGCTATGTTAAGTTAAAAGAAACTTTTAAAATGTGCCTCGAGACACTGACACTGTTTAATTCGCTGAACTGCGTCTAGCTTTTTAAGCGCAATAGTGCATTTGGTCTGTACAGCCCCTTCCACAGTTTCTGAAACAAGCTCTTTAATTTTTCAACCCCTCCCCTCTCATATAGAGATTACCACACACATTTCACGAACCAATCAAATTTCCCGATGGATAAAATCAAGTCCCGCCGTACTTTTTGTATTAAATAGCCTGTTTCACTTAGAAATACGTCACGCACGCTGTTTCATGTTAACTTTAACTTTGCGAAACAAACAATAGATTAATATTTAATTATTCTAAAAATGTGTTAATATTCAACACTGATATGTAGAGAGGTGAACTATGAATTGAGTTAATACAAGACCCTGCACATCTGGTTGCTTGATATGAAATGGCAAAATGTGGCCCTAACATAACATAACCCTAAACCGTGTTCTATTCAAAACAGATAAGGACAATACAAACTGGTCTGGACTTCTGTTTTAGTACAAATCCAATTATGGCAAAGGGCAGTTAAACCACTAAAAGCATTAAATGAGCATTTGGTCATTATTTCTGAAAGGGCTATTTGGTGCAGGTTTCAAATATAAAGATATTTTTTGTCATGAGCCACAAAATAATGAGTCTTGTAGATAGCCTAAGGCTGCTGTGAGCGAGGAGAGATTAAGAGCTCTTGTTGAACGAAATGCAAATAATTTGATTTCATAAAGTGCTTTTTGGAAATATAACATTTTACTTATTTCCTACTGGGCCATTTCATTTAATATGACCTGATTGTTCTTTATATTCATTCTAGTCTCCCACAGTGGGAATTTTCAATGGCTATTGCAGGGCTCGACATTAAGCATTGCCATGTGCTTGGCCTTCGGACAAGTAAACTGGTCATTCACTTGTCCAAGTAAAAAAAGTTACTTGTCCGGAGAAAAATAAAAAGAACAAAAGGAAGAAAAAAAGAAAAGACTCCATCACAATTGTTACAGCTAGTAAGGATCACGTTAAGAACACAGTGCAGAAAGACGGTTACATTATTACTCTACCTCAAGCCTGTATGAACACAAACTTACATTTTCAAAGAATGTTAGTCACAAAAATGGCTATTTAAGACTGACAAAATGCATTGAAAATTTTAACAGATAAAATCCTGACAAAACCTTGCTGCTAAAATCAATTATGATGTATATTGAAAACGGATATGTATAATAAAGATAGATAATATACTTTAATGTATTTTTTTTAATGTTATAATATTAATGTAATTCTAATAAAATAATTTATGTATATTGGTACACTGCAGCAGCCATATCAACCTGTAGCTCAAGACCGGTTGCCCACTGAAGCTAAGCAGGGTTGAGCCTGGTCAGTACCTGGATGGGAGACCTCCTGGGGAAAACTAAGGTTGCTGCTGGAAGAGGTATTAGGGAGGCCAGCAGGGGTGCTCACCCTGTGGTCTGTGTGGGTCCCAATGCCCCAGTATAGTGACGGGAACACTATACTGTAAAAAGGCACCGTCCTTTGGATGAGACATTAAACCGAGGTCCTGACTCTCTGTGGTCATTAAAAATCCTAGAGCACTTCTCATAAAGAGTAGGGGTGTAACCCCGGTGTCCTGGCTACATTCCCCCCATTAGCCCATCTCAATCATGGCCTCCTAATAATCCCCATCCACTAATTGGCTTTATAACTCTCCTCTCCACCAATAGCTGGTGTGTGGTGAGCGTACTGGCGCACTATGGCTGCCGTCGCATCATCCAGGTGGATGCTGCACACTGGTGGTGGTTGAGGAGAACCCCCTGTCACAGTGTAAAGCGCTTTGGAACCACTAAGGTTAAAAAAGCGCTATATAAGTGCAGACCATTTACCATATTAAAACTGACTGATTCACGTGGCAGAGAAAATAGCTCAGACACATACATCAGATGGAGCTTTAGAGAGATGAGAGGTGTAACAGGTCTTCAGGATGATGCATAGGTCTGATTTAAGTGTTTCTCTTCACTCTACAGATGGTAGCACAACGCATTTTTGCAGTTTCTGCCTTTCTTGCTGTATTATAAGGGAGCGCCACGATGTAAAGAGACAAAATTATCGCTCCAATATTGCGCGCTTGCGATGAAGACATTTTGTTTATTTATAAACAGGAGCAATAGTTTTATTGCATCTCTCGCTTACAGAGACGTGGTACAACACTATTTGCATTTCCAGTTAACAAGTTTATACCCGTTAATATATGTAACATCTAAGGTTCACAAAAAATGTGCTTCCCCACTGTGCGCGCTCACAAGCTGCTGAACGCTGCATGAGTGAATACGAGATGGAGAGAGAGCGATGCGAAAGAGGGAACTCCCAGCATTTTGAAAGTGAAGCATGCAGGAATTATTAACATTGTGCTAAATCCCCTCAATCCCGTGCTATTGAGCTAATTTTCATTATTGAGGTTTTAATCAGACAACTTGTCTGGATGGGCAAGTAAAATTCTCTTTAACTTGCCCGTTCAAAATTCCACTTGTCCCGGACAAGCGTTAATGTCGAGCCCTGCTTATGTATTACAAATATTTTAAAATCAGTACTTACCACCAAACACAGAAAACTGCACATTATTTTGAGAAGTGTCAGTAACCTGTTTAGCTTATGTTAAGAATCACATTCAATGACTGCAACTAGGCGTATCCTTTCAAAACTGTTGAGCTGAAATCTCTAGTTATATGTTACAATTACATTCATGCATTTGGCAGATGACTTTATACAAAGCCACTTGATTCAAGGTATACATTTTATCAGTATGTGTGTTCCCTGGGATTCAAATCCATGACCTTGGTATTGTTTGCACCATGAGCAACATGAACTCTTGGGTTGACCCCAAAAATGATCCCTACTTAAAAATTAAATGAATACCTAACACTCACTTTAGCAACAATCTTGACCTCTTTGTATTGCATCTCGTAGAATATGTCTGCGTTCTCCAGAGCTTCCATCAAGGGATTGCCTTTTTTGACCTCACCATCCAGAAACGAAATGAACTCCTGAAGCTTTGCGCTCCCATCTTCAAAATCTCTGGAGAACCTCTTACCTCCTGCCTTGTCTGAGAAATGAGATGCAGAAAGAATGAAAACATGAACATTTTGAAAAGAACTATATAATAATGCATGTCCATCTAACATTCTAAATTCAGAATACAAAAAGCTTCTTGGTTTAGTGACCTTTCAATTTCTTAAGAGCCTCTGTACTGCATACATCCACTCGCATTGCTGCTAACTGTTTCTCTTTAAGCTCAATTTCATCCATGGATTTCCTGTACTTGGACAGATGCTCGATAAACGCTGAGGGCTTGATGGGTAAAAACAGAACAAATGCATGTTAGGAGTAATACAAGAGGGAATTTACATTTAAAATGGGCCCTACTCAAGGGGCCCAAAGATTAATTCCAAATGTAAACTCTTAATATTGACTATTTACCACAAACTCGGCCACAATCTTGGATTTCAGGGCAGCTTTGGAGTTGACAGGAGCTGAAACTGGGAAAAAAGAATATCAGTAAAATTTTAATTACATCTCAAGAAATTCAAAAGTACACATCTTTTATGGTTTTTAAATGTGCTAGACTTCAAAACATACAGACAAGCCTTGAAATATACTTCTAAGGGCACAATTAACTTTGTTTTGTTTACAACAACTGTTTCTGTGTTGATGAGTAATTAATTTTAGTAGATGGTTTGGTGTGCAAGTCTGACCTTTTGGTGGTGGTTCTGTCTGAAGTAGTCCACTTTTGAGCTGACTGATGAACTCTTCTGAATAGACACTTCTCTCCTCCCAAATGGACAGGATCCTTCCCACAGACTTGATCATTTTAGAATCCTTCATGGCACTGGAAGGAAATACATGTCATTTCATGAAATCAAAGTTCTTTACAGACATTCAGAAACAGCCAAACTGAGTCCTTTGGCACTATCTGAGACAATTTCAGTGCAGTCCTCTACATGGCTAAATTTTGCGCTATGCAAATAAAATATGTCTGTTATTAGCCACTGGCTAATAAATATTTAGACTTCACTTGCCAATTGAGTTGTGTAGTGGCAAGGCACCAAGATCCTTTTACTGAATAAATAGCTGGCGATTATGGAGCTGGATTCAGCCTTTTCTTTTACTGCGTGTTGTGTCTCGTGAGCGCGCACTCTGAAGGAAATTGACCTTATTTGGCTGCAGTGGGTCCTGAGGTGTCATGGATCACGGTGTCACCATCGCTTTAGTTAAGCCATGATATGCCATAATGACATTTACATTGCATTTAACAATGTCAACTCTGATTTTGGTTCAACATTTCCATGGACTGTTTTCACAACATGCTCCGTTTTACAGCATGGATACAGATCAGTAACACGCCTGTGCTGAACGTCTGTTAGAAGGTAAAAAAGTGTTGCAAAACTCAAGAGCTTGTAGATTTAATTTTGAGAACTTGTACAGTAACTATTTGTACAAGCAAGTCATACACATTATGCAAGTATTGTTTCCTATTGCTTCATTCCATGTATTGCGTGTCCAAAGACGAGACCCACACACTCAATTTTCATTTCATGTCTCTTTTTAATATCCCTTAATATCTTATAAAAGTACACATTTCCTCGCAGAGCTGCTGGATCTCTTAAAGAGACGGTGTCATTTTAGCGCTTGTTATACATATCAATGTAAACACAATGTAAATTGCACAAGTGCATAAAAAAACATTGAAAACAATTTAGTTATTAAGTATAATAAATGTGTATAATTATTTAAAGGTATAATCATACATTATGAAGTATTTTAACTGCAGAAAACACTGTAAATATTAAATAATTTAACAAATAGGCTCTTGCGGGGCCTGGGTAGCTCAGTGAGTAAAGACGCTGACTACCACCCCTGGAGTTCGTGAGTTCGAATCCCAGGGCTTGCTGAGTGACTCCAGCCAAGTCTCCCAAGCAAACAAATTGGCCCGGTTGCTAGAGAGGGTAGAGTCACATGGGGTAATCTCCTTGTGATCGCTATAATGTGGTTCTCGCACTCGGTGAGGCACACGGTGAGTTGTGCATGGATGCCACGGTGGATGGCGTGAAGCCTCCACACGTGCTATGTCTCCACGGTAACGCGCTCAACAAGCCACATGATAAGATGCGTGGATTGACGGTCTCAGATGCGGAGGCAACTGAGATACGTCCTCCGCCACCCAGATTGAGGCAAGTCACTACGCCACCACGAGGACTCAGCATGCACTGGGAACTGGGCATTCCAAAGAATTGGGGAGAAAAAAACAAAAGCAAATAGTCTCTTGCAGCATCTATGCAGGGGTTTGGTACAAATTTGAAAAAATAAAAAAATTGCATTAAAATCTTGATGTAGTAGCACTTAAATTATTATTTTTGTAATATAATTATTAAATAATGGTTATTGGTGTAATTCTATGTTCATTATTAGGTTCCAACCTTGTGAATATTTTGTTAAAAAAAAAAAGTGTATGAAATTTCAAAAAGTGACAACAGCTTGTATCGTTATTAAAAATGCAATATCATGACATTTGAATTGACAGAATGTGAAATTTAAAAAAAATTTTATAAAGCTAAAATGTGATAGAAATGATAAAAAGTCAAATATAAAATAAAATGTACAATGCAGCATACTATATTGTGTGAAGTCATATATATGAATACTATAGATATGTGAAAAGGCCCCCTTCTTGATTTGCTTAATATCTTTTTTAGTTTCATTTGCATTCCGCTTACATGTCGTCATAAGTCTGGTGAGTAAAAACAAAAATTTACTAGCCAATGGCAATTCTTTCTCCAACATGTCCGTAGAGGGTTGTAGTGACATGTAAAATGTAGGCCACAAATTAAAAACTGGGCCAAACCACAAAGACTTAAGCATAATGAAGATTTTCTCTATCTGGACTGTATCCAAAATCACTTTGTTTTAATTTAGAAAGTTCAGTGCTTTAATACTGTGAAAAGAGAGTGAACTAGGCTGTCAACATGGATGAATGTGATGATACAGAAATGTACATTTTACTAACTTGACTGTCAATACTGTAACTATGAAAATATTTCCAAATATTATATCTATTGAATAAATAGGAGTATAGCCTTGTGGCACCCCATCACAAACTACTGTTCACAGATGGAAATAATTAATTTTCTACTACATAGGATACTAACTTTAATTTACTAACCCAATTTAGAACTGCATGGAAGGTATCAAAGCATGTAGGAAATAGAACACTGTGACCAATATGCCAAAATCTGCATTGTATAAAGTCATCTTAACCAAGATTTCAAGAGAGATGTTACTTGTGACTGAGAGCTTGTCAGAGCTTGTGATTGAACTAAACAAACAAACAAAACAAAAAAATTCAGGGTTGTTCTGGTTCTCAGAGAACACTTTAAAGAAATTCGTTTGTCAGGCAGTCAGTTACAGAAGAAACAGAGTTTGAGAAGCTTGAGTGTGCAAACATGGAGCGCACCAATTTACAGCACTTGTATTGTTCGGCTAATCCTTAAAGTTCTTGTTCATGGTCAACTATGACTAGTAGAGGGCAGTAAGTGTTAAATTATGTTAAGATATACACTGGCAGCAAAAAGTTTGGAATAATGTACAGACTTTGCTCTTTCGGATGGAAATTGGTACTTTAATTCACCAAAGTGGCATTCAACTGATCACAAAGTATAGTCAGGACATTAGTGGTGTAAAAAACAGCACCATCACTATTTGAAAGTCATTTTTGATCAAATCTAGACAGGCCCCATTTCCAGCAGCCATCACTCCAACACCTTATCCTTGAGTAATCATGCTAAATTGCTAATTTGGTACTAGAAAGTCACTTGACATTATATCAAACACAGTTGAAAGCTATTTGCAGGGCTCAACGCTAAGGATTATTTCTACTGGCCCGGTTGGGCCAGTGCTTCTGATTTTCACTGGCCCTGCCAAAATTTTCACTGGCCCCAACACAAAAATGATAAATAGCTGTTTGTACTATCATGGCTTTAAAAATGTGTCCGAAGATAAATATATTTTACATATATTATGTTTTTAAGACCATGTCCCGCAAAACTGAATCACATTTATAATGTGCAAGATATGATTTATGCCTTATGTAATCCCATATAAGCGCTTTACAGATATAAATCATATTAACCTCAGTCGTCCTGCCATTTACACATGAGTTTTTAAGAGAAGAGTTCTGTTGTGCAGATGATGGGTTTTCGGTCACCCATTTAGTCAAGCTGTCATGCAACTTTTGCCCATGTGTAGTGTATTCACACAGAGGATCAAAGATTTAATCACTTAGTTAAAGATGTGATTATTGGCTGAATGTAATAAACATATGAGTTCCTGAGAAGAGACTTGCTACCAAATCGGTTGTGACATGTAATATACATTAAGGAGATATTAGGCCTAATCTGTGAATTAACAATGTGTATATAACATGAAGTCAGACAACCTAAAGACCAACACAGACTGATGCACAAAGCACAAAAACACCTGTATGGTCCAGAAATGAGAAATATAACAGGTGTTTCATGAGGATGATATGAAGTAGACTGTTTTGAATATTCATCTTCACCCTGCAGCTGAACAGCTCTGATAATAACAGCCTAATAGCCATAGTGATTTTGCTTCTTTTCATATCAAACACTATTATTATGTTGAATTAATGATTATGTTTTGAAACTAACCTAATTAAATCTATACTTACATTTTGGATACTGAGCAGCTCGTGATTTCCAGGCACGTGTATAACTGGGGTTTAACAAAGTTTATTACGTTTCATTTGGCGCTTCATCTCTAAAGGCAAATTAATGAGAGAAAATGTGCTTTATTTTTTACAGTGGGAATAAAACTTGCGCTCTGTCCCTTTAGGCGAGCACATGCATGTTAAACAGTCTACGCTGCACGGAGAGATATGATGATGAGACATATGCATGGAGAGACATGGATTTTCAGTCCTATAGAATGAAACCGGATTTTTCCCCTTTTTTTCTCCCAATTTGGAATGCCCAATTCCCAGTGCGCTTTTAAGTCCTTGTGGTCGCGTAGTGATTCGCCTCAATCCGGGTGGCAGAGGATGAATCCCAGTTGCCTCCGCGTCTGAGACCATCAACCCGCGCATCTTAGCACGTGGCTTGTTTAGCGCATTGCAACGGAGACATAGTGCGTGTGGAGGCTTTACGCCATCCACCGCGGCATCCGCGCTCAACTCACCACACACCCCACCAAGAACAAACCACATTATAGCAACCACGAGGAGGTTACCCCATGTGACTCTACCCTCCCTAGCAACCGGGCCAATTTGGTTGCTTAGGAGACCTGGATGGAGTCACTCAGCACGCCCTGGGATTCGAACTAGCGAACTCCAGGGGTGGTAGCTAGCGTCTTTTACCACTGAGTTACCCAGGCCCCTAGAATTAAACTGTTGATTTTTTTGTGTTCCAATGTGTGGATTACTGCTTTTCAACAACATGTAAAAATGAAAAATGTGGGGATTTCATGCTACGAAATTCATTAAGTGGGTTTTTTTTCTTCTATTTTCTACACATTGGTAATAGCTGCTGCTAAGACACTTGGAAAAGAGCGAGGATAGTACTAGGAGAGCGCACTCGATGTCTGCACGATCTTGTGCGTGCACGCGACTGTGCCTTGGCGTGTCCACTATATTATGCTCTCATGCATCTTTGCGAGATAAATAGAACCATGCTTGCTCGTCGGTTAGAATACTTGGTTCGCTCAGTGTAATTGTTGTGCTCTCTCACTTGTTGTTTTCTTGCACTAATGTTATAAATGCAGCACTGGCCCAATCGGGCAAGTGACAGCTCTAGCAACTGGCCCGAATCTCTCTTACACTGGCTCCGGGCCATCAGGCAGTCCTTATTGTCACAAACAGCTTTCATACAAAGGTGTACACTACAGTCTTCAAAGACAAAGGACAACAGGCTCAAACAAGGACAGAAAGAGATGTGGAAGGCCAGATGTACAACTAAACAAGAGGATAAGACTATCAGAGTCTCTCGTTTGAGAAATAGACGCCTCACATGTCCTCAACTGACATCTTCATTGAATTCTACCCGCTCAACACCAGTTTCATGTACGACAGTAAAGAGAAGACTCAGGGGTGTAGGCCTTATGGGAAGAATTGCAAAGAAGCGCGTCATTGTTTACATTGTTTTTTTAAAATTATTATTATTATTATTATTATTATTTGGAATTTTTTATTTTATATTGTTTTGAAAACAACAAAAGAAACATTTAATTTTAATCACACATAGCATGGATGCTGTAAAAAAGCCATTCGACCAAACAAACACTACTGTCAAAGTCCCTGCCACAGGTCTTAAAGAGACAGTACCGTTTTAGCACTTGTTCTACATTTCTAGGTAAATCTTTGTAAATAGTACAAATTAAGCATATAAAATACATTGTATATTCAATATAATATATGCAATTTCAATACATATTTATTGAATACATGGACTACATAAAAAAAAAAAAAAGCTAAAATGTCACCAAAATTATGAAAAACGAATGAAAAAATTACATTTGTAAAATTGATATGGCCGTAATTTAACAAGTTAGAGCTGAATGATAATTTCTTTCATACAGTATGTAAGCAAATTGGAAATTATAACTGAAATATACCCAAATTAATTTCAATTAAGTGAAATCGAAATCTAATCATGATATTGTGATGTATCGCGATATATCCAGAATCGTAACATATGTATCGCAATATGTATCGTATCGTGAGGTGGCTGGCGATTCCCAGCCCAATTGTTGACCAATATTATTATTATTATTAACTTTCTTCAAGAAACGCAAGATCTTCTCAAAAGCAATGCGACAAAGAAAATAAAACATAAGTAATCCATCGAAAAGAAACACTTGTTTAAGAAAATAAATATCAAATAAACATCACTTCTTGCAAAATAAATAAATGAACGAATTAATGCGGAGTTCATCTTTTGGCTTTCATAATAATCTTTTGCGTCTTTCATTTTGAGGTGGTAAAACAGATCGCTTGTATTACGAGTGACTATATCGTTGTGCGAAACAGTTTGCAGATGCTATTTTTCTGCTCTGTGCCAGCTTTTGTGAACCCACACCAAAGATTTCACAGCTGTTTAATAACAAGCTCCTCTTTATTTTCTTGACCTGTTTCGGACTCATCCAATTCTGTGGAGATTTCTTTCTCCACTTGGGGTTTTCCTGGGTCAAAAATGATCAAATAGTGCAAGTGATCATGCTCTGAGCTCTCCTGTCTCTGGAGTGCAAATATTCGAAAGCCTGCTGGATTCACGCGCACATTTCGGAGCTCCAGAGACAGCGCGCGCCACAGTCACGTGAAACATTCACGTGTCAGATGAGAAGAATATTTAGCGTTTTTGAAGCACCAAACAAGAGAAAAAGGTCATTACATTTGCTTGGGAGGCAGCAGAAAAATTTTCAATGCTGAAAAAACCCTGTATGTTTCTTCAATTCTCTCAGTCTCACATGAAGCCCTGCCCACTGACTGATAAGCCCACGCTGCGCACATGGATATTTACACATCTCGTTATCCATGATAAAGCTAAATCTCTATGACTTTATATCGCCACAAAGATATACATCATCATATCGCCCAGCCCTCTGCTCACACGCTTACAGCGCGTGTTTATTTACCCCTTTTACACAGAAATGGACAATTATTCAAATTAAATATGTCCTAGTGTGATTATTAAACCACAGATTTAATTAAATACAGTCTCCATGTGCTGCGCACTTCAGTACACAGGTGAATATGTGAAGCCGTTTATAAGCTGAAAACACACTGATCAAAACAACACATTTGAGCATCACAGCCGTGACAGTAGAAAGCGCACATATACTCTAAAGCGCACAGCGCCTGGAGACATTTTTAAACATACTCTATTTTTAGCTGTTTAAATCAATTATTAACCAACACTAACAAACCTCGATTAAATAATATTTCAACATCAATGCATCCGAACTGGCAGGATTAGTAACTGATGCATCGAGAAAACGAGTGAGTCTTTACACCCCTAAGCTTTTGGTATTGTGAAAACCCTAGTCAAGACTAGTAAACTACAGAGAAACAGTGTATGGGTGTGATTTTGGATTTTGGTTAGAGATCCATTTCTTTTCATTTTTCTAAGCAATCAAAAACTTTGAGCTCAGAGTATTGATACACAATATTTAAAAATGAAATATCATTCGGGCACAGCCCCAAAAAGAACAATGTAGGAGGAAGCACATTACCTCTCTTTGAATTGTTAATTAGTTACTATCAATTACTTAGTTATTTAGTCAAAGCGACAAAGTACAATAATCACACAGTCAATCCCCTGGAGCAACATGGGGTTCAAAGATCATTGAACTAAACCCAATCACCTTACGTTCACCAGAACAGATTCACAAATACAGATTCAAGAAGTGCTCTTCTCCTAACAATTGCAGTGCTGACAAAACTTTACCCACTTGAGGCCAATTCACACAGCCCCGACAAACTCCAACAACACATTTGTTGGGTCAATGTTTTCACACCATTGGTGTTTGTTGAGCCAGTCTGTTAATGTCAGTTATGCTTCTCAAAATTCTAAATCCAACTCCATCCAACTGCCAACTTTAGAATGTTAAGAGTTTGTTTGGGCAGTGTGAATTGTTTGGCATCAAATCTATGTCTGCTCTATCTAAAATTCCTAATTATATCTCAGTGATGGAACTGAGGGTTAGGGTTAGGTTAGGGTTCAAAGCACCACCTAAACCATCCTAAAACCATTTTGTATGAAAATAGAACATTTTGCAGCTGGGTCCTTGACAAATAAGAAGTGATAAAAATGAGAAATCTTTGTCAAATCTAATTTAAAACATGTCAAGTTCATAGAAATGCATTATTTGTGTCTATGTTGGTTTTACGCATTTTTGAAAAACTTTAACAGCATTTTCTACACATATTTTTTTTTACTAAAAATATCATGTGGTGTAACCATTAAGTTAAACATATTAAATATTGTCCTTGCACCTTGAATACATGAGTTTACGCAACTTAATCATTGATTCAAGTATATCAGGAGGGGCCTGGGTAGCTCAGTGATAAAGACGCTGGCTACCACCCCTGGAGTTCGCTAGTTCGTTGGTACGAATCCCAGGGCGTGCTGAGTAACTCCAACCAGGTCTCCTAAGCAACCAAATTGGCCCAGTTGCTAGGGAGGGTAGAGTCACATGGGGTAACCTCCTCGTGATCGCTATAATGTGGTTCGTTCTCGGTGGGGCGCATGGTGAGTTGAGCGTTGTTGCCGCGGTGGATGGCGTGAAGCTTCCGTGTCTCCGTGGCAACGCGCTCAACAAGCCACGTGATAAGATGATAAGACGAGGTTGGTGGTCTCCACACAAAAAAAATAAAGTCAAGAATATCAGGACGTAGGGGCCTGGGTAGCTCAGCAAGTAAAGACACTGACTACCACCCCTGGAGTCACGAGTTCGAATCCAGGGTGTGCTGAGTGACTAAGCAACCAATTTGGCCTGGTTGCTAGGGAGGGTAGAGTCACATGGGGTAACCTCCTCATGGTCGCTATAAGGTGGTTCTCGCTCTCGTGGTGAGTTGTGCGTGGATGCCGCGGAGAATACCGTGAACCCTCCACACGCGCTATGTCTCCGCGGTAACGCACTCAACAAGCCAAGTGATAAGATGCACGGATTGACGGTCTCAGACACGGAGCAACTAAGATTCGTCCTCCGCCACCCGGATTGAGGCGAGTCACTACGCCACCACAAGGACTTAGCGGAGAAGGAAAAAAATAAACAAAGAATATCAGGATGTTTTCTTAGGGTTACACAATATGACCAGAACAAAATGTGTCTTCTCATTAAAATACCAAAATATTGATATTTAATTATATGACAGTCTTGAAGCCTATATTTTGTTGGGGGGGTTTTTGTCACATGACAACATGGCTACCTACATGTTGGTTGCACCACATGACTTGAATTTGGTGGATTTAAAAAAAATATGAATAATATATTAAAACAAAATTGCTTTACTGCACTACTCATGCCAACATTTCTTTTTGCAAGAACATATTTTTTTACTGTCTCTTGACAGTTACACCACATGACATTTTTTACTTAAAGCTCCAGAAAAAAAATATTTAAATGACTTTGAACTCAGTAAATTAAAACATGTTTATCTTAGAGGTGTTCAAGTAGTTGTTTTGTGTGAATTGCATTTTTTTATATATATATATATTTAACTGATTTAATAGATATGAACAAAAGGAACAAGTCACGTCACTGACCAAACTAAGTCACATAATTAGTTTTAGTCATTGCAAACTGTTCTGATGTGAAATTCTACTCTCATTGTGAACATGCATTGCTGTAATCAATGCTGTATCACAGCGCAATTACAAATTACCAAAGACAGCAAGACTAAATACATAAACAGCACACCATTATACCAGAGATACAGATATGTTCACTACGCTTGTTTAAGAACAAACTTAAGTTCATAATGAAAGCAGTCTTACCCGACAAGCTTGATAGCTTCTAGCAGCACATCAGTAAAGGTCGTGCGGTAGACGATGGCATTTTTCCTTTTACAGTTCTGAATGACATCATTAGCCAGATAGAAGAGATTGATCTTGTGGGACGCTTCCGCTGGGAATAAAGAATAAAGACAGAGGAATTAAAAGACAACCTAACTCTCAGTTTAATTATAAAACAATCTGTTCAACAGTCTATTAAAAGGCACATAACCTTTGTCTAATTAGGTTTTGGGGGAAAATTATTCACTGGTGCAGAATTGTGATTCTTTGCACAAAAATGTATAATCTGAATTAAGTAAATCGTTAAGTAATTCTGTTATTAAAAAAAGAATATGCAGGACAAAACATTACAGATACAGAAAAATGCTATGCGGTGTGCAACACTGCACAAACAGCATGAAGAGGGCATCCGCGGTGGAATTTATACCGAACTGACTATGGTTCATTTAATGTGCAAACAATGCGACGGATCTTTCAGGTAAGTTTAACAGCCATGGACAAAAAGACTTAAGCTTTACTTTACAACATCTTGAAGAAAACAACAAAACAATGTTCTGCATCATGAACTCTAAATTTAAAGGAGACAGGAATCACAATTTAAAAATTTAAAGCCACAGAAAAAAGATGCACACTTATTGACAACAACAAAGTTTAAGGTTTCTGATAACAGGTTATTATACACGCTTATTCTATTTCTTTTTTTTGGGGGGGGGGGGGTATTTTTCCCCTTTTTCTCCCAATTTGGAATGCCTAATTCCCAATGCACTCTAAGTCCTTGTGGTCGCATAGTGATTCGCCTCAATCCGGGTGGCGGAGGACGAATCCCAGTTGCCTCCGTGTCTGAGACAGTCAACCCGCGCATCTTATCACGTGGCTTGTTGAGCGCGTTGCCACGGAGACATAGCGCGTGTGGAGGCTTCACGCCATCCACCGCGGCAACCACGCTCAATTCACCATGCACCCCACTGAGAACGATACCACATTATAGCGACCACGAGGAGGTTACCCCATGTGACTCTACCCTCCCTAGCAACCAGGCCAATTTGGATGCTTACGAGACCTGGCTGGAGTCACTGCTTATTCTATTTCTATTGGGACAGAGCAGATATATTTTAAGATCTTTATACAGGATACCTTACAGAGACTCTCTGAATCTAAACTGAATTGAATCATGAGCAATCTAAAGATTCAAATCTCTGTCTCTAAATGCCCAAACATACTCGATGTAAATTCATGAACGCAGACGCATCTTGCTACGCAAACTCGATTTCACGCGTCGTTGCTTTGTGAAATGTGTCAGAGCGCAATTCATAACCTAACGCAAGTACACACTGTATTCTCAGCATTGCCGCAAGGGATGCTACAGCGGATTTACTTTTTTCAATCAACAACTGTCATGGCAGGGCAGCAATTTGTGGAGAGTCTTGCCGAGCAAGTTAGATTATACAAACATATTTTTCTGTCATCATTTTAGCAAATACAAAAGCACACTCCTCAACTGTCAACATGTTGACTCCATATCTGGTTTCGTAGCACCTAAAAAACTCTTTCGCCCCCTTGTGGTCCAAGGTCTGTAACCACAAGAGCAACGCACAAGTGCACATACTGTACGTACAATGGGACCATGCGTTGGCAAAGCGCTGGCGTTTGCGTACTTGCGTGAAGTATGTTTGGGCCCTACTAGCATTATGGCCCAAACATACTTCACACACGTACGCAAACCCGAGCGCTTTGCCAATGCATGGCCAACGCGTGGTCCCATTGTACATACATTACGTGCACTTGTGCATTGCTTTTGTGGTTACAGACCTTGGACCACAAGGGGGCGAAAGAGTTTTTTAGGCACCATGAAACCAGATATGGTGGAGTCAACATGTTGACAGTTGAGGAGTGTGCTTTTGTAAAATGAGCATGCAAATCATAAAGAATTTGTTCAACTTCACGTTAAACGACAATGAAGAATTTAAGAAAATTGCAGCGCTTTGTCTAAAATTCATCATACTGTGCTAACATCATAATTTAAAGGATCATTCAATAAGCACTACTTTTGCTACACAATTGTAATATTTCATTATCATGATCCTTCTCATTAAAATTTAGGCCACATCCACACTAATACATTTTCGTTTGAAATGAATGTTTCTTTATGTTTTGGCCTTCCGTCCACACTAATGCACAGGGCTCCAGACTAAAAAAATTACTTAGGAGCCAATGGCTCCTAACTGAAACATTAAGGAGCCAAATGGCTGTTTCTAGTTACCAAATCATATAATTGCTCAATTTAGATTGTTGTTCAGAAACAAGAAGCATAAGCATAAGAAAAGGAAGTCAGATGATAACCCATTAATCTGAGGTTTAATAAACAGTATATATAGTTGAGAAGATATGCAAGTTTGCATTCTCCTTTTGTCTCATCAATGTTCACACGCCTTTCATAATTTATAAAAATATAAGAGATAAATTTGTACTTATTTTTATTTAGTACTGCCCTTCAGAATCTACATAAGCAGATATTTACATAAAGCATAGTATGCATATAGTAGTGTGTTGCCTTCTTGAGCATCAATGAATGTTAGCATCTTGTGTAATAGTTGTGTATGAGTCCATTTATTTGTGACAAAAAAGTGTCAAAAGCTGGGACTGTGGTGAGGGACTTGTAATTATAAAGAAGCCCAACATACACAAGGACTTCTTATTTTGAAATGTCTGTGCTCCCAATTGTGAACACACTGACGGATGATTCGCAGAGAAAGTGACTCTTGATTCAAACTGCTAACCTGAGCTCCTGAGTTCAAACCCTCAGTTCTTTTTGGAATCGGGTGATTCATGAAAAAGATCCGGTTCAAAAGAGTCATTTGTTTACAACTCTCTCGCGCTAGGGTTTGTTGTTGCGTGCAGTGCAGCGAGCTCGTTAGAAACAGAATGGTGGTGCGCGCTCTAAAGATGTATTCAATAACTCACAAGATATCTGACAAAACCACAAATGAACGCACACAACCCGACTGTGGCCAGTGGCGACTAGATTTTAAATTGTCGCAATCAATTATTTTTGGTCGCATTTGCGACCATTTTAGTCGCAGTCTGGAACCCTGAGACGCCGTTTTTGACAGTGAAAATTAGCTTTTCGAAAATGCTCTCCCAAGTGGATACATTTGAAAACACTGTGTTTGCGTTGTAGTGTGGATAGGGGAAACGGAGATATCTGAAAACGATGACGTATTTGTTGCCATGTGACGTGGTCATGTGATCTATTCAACCCAAAACAATCAAGATGCCATCACATTTATATACAATATAGTTAGGATCAATTTTTGTTTTGCATTTTTGTCACTAAAAATTCTGCAAACACACCATTTACAAGTGTTTCTAGCAGTTCATTCCTGCAGCAGCGCTGCCCTCTACTAGGGCACCTGTCAAAAGTGTAAAACACAAACAAATGACTCTTACGAGACGGCTCTGTTGAATCTACAGCACGAAACAGACAGTGCTGCCGGAACAGTCTGATTCCTGAAAGGATGACTCATATGAGCCGATTCTTTTGAATCTACAGCGCGAAACATACAGCGCTTCCTGTATATTCCGGTATAGTATTAATCTTACACTGATGTGCAAGTTATGTCCAACTCGAAATTAAATAAGAACTGTTGAAGTCTTACAAGCTTTAAGTACAACATTACACAACAGAACACAGTCTAAACTGTCTCTGGAACTGTCACTGTTATGTCATGTGACTTTAGACCTGTGAGACTTTAATCAAGCAGTGCAGTTACTGACTGGTTGTTCATATGACAATGTTTAATTAAAGATACACGAGTGGGGGCCTGGGTAGCTCAGTGAGTAAAGACGCTGACTACCACACCTGGAGTTGCGAGTTCGAATCCCAGAGCGTGCTGAGTGACTCCAGCCAGGTCTCCTAAGCAACCAAATTGGCCCGGTTGCTAGGGAGGGTAGAGTCACATGGGGTAACCTCCTCATGGTCGCTATAATGTGGTTCTCACTTTCAGTGGGGCACATGGTGAGTTGCGCATGGATGCCGCAGATAATAGCGTGAAGCCTCCACATGCGCTATGTCTCCGTGGTAACGCGCTCAACAAGCCACGTGATAAGATGCACGGATTGACGGTCTCAGACGCGGAGGCAACTGAGATTCGTCCTCCGTCACCCGGATTGAGGTCAGACAACGCCACCATGAGGACTTGGAGCGCACTGGGAATTGGGTATTCCAAATTGGGGAGAAAAGGGGAGAGAAAAAAGTTTTGTAATACAAGGAATTTATGTATTTTTTCAAATGAATGAAATATGCCATCACATTTCTTGTTAGTTTAGAGTCCAGATATAACCTAGTTAGGATCAATTATTGGATTGGATATATGTCTCTAAAAAGTCAGCAAACACACCTTTTACAAGAACAATTACATTTATTTCTGATTTGTTATATCTGCTCTGTAGAAATCTTAAAGAATCTCATCATTTGGCAACAGACTGCAGAGGAGAGTAAATCCAATAGGAACTGCATTTCTCATTTTCAAATAATTCTTCCTCAAAAGTACTAAAAGAACTACTGGAATCGTTACTGGAACCGTTAAGGAACCGTAATCGTTAAGAGAAATCAGAACTGGAATCGTTAAATTCCTAACAATTCCCATCCCTATTCACACTGCATTCCTTCAAAGGCGACGGAAGTTTACTCGGAATTCCTGACTGACGGTGGAACACGAGGACAATTGCGTTTCATGGAAATGACACAAGGCCACGCTTCCAAGGATTTTTATTTTATTTTATTTTTTTGCATGTACATTAAGGAGATTTAAGCATTTTCAGACATTTCAGTATGGACGAGCAGTTTTGGAAAACATCTGAAACGGCAGTGTGAACGGAGAGCTTTTAAAAATAATATCCGGATTAATGTGGACGTAGACTAATTTGTACTCTAAACTGCAAAACAAGCGATGTAATGTGACAGCAACATCTCACTTATCTTGTGGTCGATTGTTATACAAGCAGTGCAAAAAGCTGACATGATTGAGAAACAGGACATCCTGAACCATTATCAATGACTTATTCTGTGCCTTTTAAAAAGAATTAAAAGCACTTGATGAGGCAGGCAGAGCGACAAGCAAGTGATAAAATTGACTACTAAACACTGAGCTACATGTGGGTAAAGAACACAAAGCTATTATGGTGAGCATAGAACATATTTCGCTACATCATTTTAGAGAAATTCCCAAATAAACACATCCCCAGAAGCTTATTAGGACAAACTATTGTAAAACAAGACAAGAAAAATGACAGAATATGCTAGCTAAAGAAATGGAAACTTGCATTTAAGTTCCTGCTTTGCATGGTAATTCTCTTTAAAGCATATGGATCAAGTGTACTTATTTATATAGAAGATTCTCTGAGCTCAAAAATTACATGTCTTTAGTTTACATTGACTTTTTATTCACAATATACTCAGGCTAAGTATAGTATACAGCAAGGCTAGTCAACAGGCGGCCCAAATCCGGCCCACCAGTCATCTTTGTCTGGCCCTCCAACTGATTTTTGATCAAATTGTCTCGCCATCTGAAATACCAGAGAGCGCTCTGTGCAAAACTCAGCGTTCATAAGCACTAGCCTCAGCAATCACCGGTGAGTTGAACAACGCTCAATCTGATTGTGTGGAGTGCGGTCAAATCTACAGTTTACAGTACATGTAAAAAATGATCACCACAGTTGTGACAGAAATGTTGTCAGCACATATGCACATTAGGCAACAAAAGAAATCGATTATGAAAACTGAATGTTCAAAGAAAAAGCGCTGTAAATGTTTGCTTTTATTCACTACTCTTGAAGTGTCAAACGATCGTGTCTCATCTGTTCAGGGTCTGTAGGGCTTGGAAAAAAATTATAACGTGAAATTGAGCCTGCAAATACAGCTGTGTCAGCCCTCTCAATCACAAACAGCATCAGCTTGGTTTGTTGCTCTTTTGCCAATGATTACCTACACAATATCTGGCTCCTGCACTGGCTATTGTGTGTAAACTCACAATACTTGCAGGACTAATTTTTTTCTTTACTGAATAAGATGATACTTTATAGAGAACATGGAAGAATTAAATTTAAATGCATATAAAATGCATTTTATATGACCATCGTTTTCATTTGTGGGTTGATATTGTGAGAGGGCTTTACAGGTCTAAATGTTTCTTAGTTTTAATAATTTGTAAACAATAGCCCTAAAATGTTAAAATGATTATGTTTTTTGTTTCAAAGTAAAGTTGATCAAAATGTATTTGTTAGAGTATAAATTATGTTTGTTCTTCAGCCAGATCTTAAGGAATTTATGGCCAGAGCTTAAATTATAATTCAATATACAGTATACCCTGTGACTATTTTAATATGAATAAATGCACAGTATTAAGGGTGTTTAAGTAACATGTAACTTGCAATGAAAGTGTTAGCTATGATAAACACAGAATTTATTTTTGGCCCCTGCCAAGTTTTCATCTGGATAATCTGGCCCCCACAAGAAAGTAGTTGAAGACTCCTGGTATACAGTATATACAAATTTATGGATATACAGTATATTAGAGCTGGGCAATATTTCAAATATTCACTATTTGTTAAATTAAGCAATATTGTGAATACAGCATATTTCTGCACAGTAATCTGGGATAAAAGAAAGCATTTTAATGTCCAGGAAAATAAAAAAATGGCACAAATCACCTTTAATAATAACATAAATACTAAGCTAAAATACATAAATATTACACATTTCAATTTAATGGAATTAAATTAAGAAAATTTAAATAAAACTTTTATCTTTAGTTTTTACAGTATTTCACTAGAGATTACTCAATTCAATTTGATGGAATTTTATGAAACTGGAATGCATAAATCCTTAAAAAACAAAAACAAAATACTCAGCGACACACTATTAACACACTATGGTGTTAAAGGGATAGTTCACCCAAAAATTCTCTCATCATTTACTCATTCTCATGCCATCCTAGATGTGAATGACTTTCTTCTGCTGAACACATACAAAGACATTTAGAAGAATATTTCAGCTCTGTAGGTCCTCACAATGCAAGTGAATGGGTACCAAAATTTTAAAGCACCAAAAGCACATAAAAGCAGCATAAAAGTAATCTATAAGACTCATGTGGTAAAAGGAATAATCCAGGTTCAATACAAGTTAAGATCAATCGACAGCATTTGTGGCATAATATTGATTACCACAAAAATGTATTTTGACTTGCACCTTTTCTTCAAAAAAAGCAAAAATCTGGGTTACAGTGAGGCACTTACAATCGAAGTGAATGGGGCCAATTTTGAATTTTAAAATACTCAATTTTCAAAAGTTTAGCCACAAAACGTAAACAATACACTTGTTAACATGATTTTTGTGTGATAAAATCACATACTAACATTTTATGTGTAAAGTTGTAGCCAATTTTAAAACTTTGTTGCCATGACGATGTAATTTAAATAGCCCCTAAAACATTATTTAAACAACTTTCAATTAATACACCTGCTTTAACAGAAGAATTAATGTAAGTGCTTTTAAAAAAAATCATTTCACATTTCTGCTTTTAAACCCTCCAAAAATTGGATCCATTCAATTCCATTGTAAGTACCTCAATTTTGGCTTTTGGATTTTCATTCCATACACATTCAGCACACAAATTAAAATCACGTTATCTCCTAGTTTGATTATTAAACCACAACGACTGCGATTTAATGAGATACACTGGCGGCCAAAAGTTTGGAATAATGTACAGATTTTGCTCTTATGGAAAGAAATTGGTACTTTTATTCACCAAAGTGGCATTCAACTGATCACAATGTATAATCAGGACATTAATAACATGAAAAGTTACCATTACAATTTGAAAAAAAAAAACAATCAGAACTTTTTAAACTACTTCAAAGAGCTCTCATCAAAAAATCCTCCACATGCAGCAATGACAGCTTTGCAGATCCTTGGCATTCTAGCTGTCAGTTTGTCCAGATACTCAGGTGACATTTCACCCCACGCTTCCTGTAGCCCTTGCCATAGATGTGGCTGTCTTGTCGGGCACTTCTCACACACCTTACAGTCTAGCTGATCCCACAAAAGCTCAATGGGGTTAAGATCCATAACACTCTTTTCCAATTATCTGTTGTCCAGTGTCTGTGTTTCTTTGCCCACTCTAACCTTTTCTTTGTGTTTTTGTGTTTCAAAAGTGGCTTTTTCTTTTAAATTCTTCCCATAAGGCCTGCACCCCTGAGTCTTCTCTTTACTGTTGTACATGAAACTGGTGTTGAGCGGGTAGAATTCAATGAAGCTGTCAGCTGAGGACATGTGAGGCATCTATTTCTCAAACTAGAGACTCTGATGTACTTATCCTCTTGTTTAGTTGAACATCTGGCCTTCCACATCTCTTTCTGTCCTTGTTAGAGCCAGTTGTCCTTTGTCTTTGAAGACTGTAGTGTACACCTTTGTATAAAATCTTCAGTTTTTGGCAATTTCAAGCATTGTATAGCCTTCATTCCTCAAAACAATGACTAACAGATGAGTTTCTAGAGAAAGCTGTTTCTTTTTTGCCATTTTTGACCTAATATTGACCTTAAGACATGTCAGTCTATTGCATACTGTGGCAACTCATTTAATGAACCAAATAGCTTTCAACCGTGTTTGATATAATGGAAAGTGATTTTCTAGTACCAAATTAGCAATTTAGCATGATTACTCAAGGATAAGGTGTTGGAGTGATGACTACTGGAAATGGGACCTGTCTAGATTTGATCAAAAATGATTTTTTTTTTTTCAGATAGTGATGGTGCTGTTTTTTTACATCAGTAATGTCCTGACTAGTGCCCGACCAATATATCGGTCGGCCGATATTATCCTTTCACTAATATATCAGTATCAGCGTATATGTTTACAGATATGCACAGATATGAAAACTTTTTTTCAGAACATATAATGCAGAAAACAATGCTTTAGAATTGTGGTCATAACGTAGTTTGTCCAGCAGAGCAGCGCTCCGACTCCACTGTTTACAGAGCTGACTCTGAACTGACGGTGGCTCTGCAAACAGGTCAGAGTTAAGCGGTGCAGTGTTAAGCGGTGTCTTCGGTTTGTGAAATACATACTGGAAAGTTAATAAACAAAGACCCCATCATTTTTTCTTTTAAATATAACTAATATAACGTTATCCTGTCCCTGACAACCATATCACTCATATTTATCACATCTGTTTGCTGTGTTAGCCAGCTATAGTTTGTCAGTGCAGTCAGTAATGTAGCAGATTGAAAGTTAAGCGTCAGAGCATCTTTATGCAGCTCAGCAGACAACGGTGCGGTGGTGGATTGTGTCTGTTGAGTGTTGATTTCACGCCACGTTGTTACCTAGTTGGTGAGATGCAATACTGATCCATCTTTTGCTCTCCGTGACAACGAGCTTATAGCTAACTAGCTAACCACGTAGCTACTTTCATTGCTTGTCAGCTGAGTGGAAGCTAATGTGTAAACATGTATTCACCAAACTGTTTTGTTCAGGATTCACAGTTTGGTACCCCCTTCAACCGAACAATTCCAGTCGTTGCATTAATAAAATGTAATATTTAAAAGTCTGATTTTCCACCGTTAAAAGTTTCCCCTGAACTTGTATAGCAGAATACAGTGTAACACCACTGCCGCTGTTTATCTCGACTCAGCAGGTGTAAATGCTTCTTGTTTTACAACCTGCCCCTAATTGACTGGCAGTATTAATACAGTCAGCATTTGACTGATACTAAACAGTACTACTGATGCTTATTTAGCTATTTATTTTATTTTTATTTATTCTTTATTTAAATGGTCAGCAACTGACTGATACTGAACATACAGTACTGATTTTTATTTAGATAAAATTTTAATTTATTCTTTATTTTAATGGTCAGCATTTGACTGATACTAAACATACAGTACTGATGTTTATTTAGCTATTTATATTATTTTTATTTAGTCTTTATTTTAAGAGCGTGGATGCCACGGTGGATGGCGTGAAGCCTCCGCACGCGCTATGTCTCCGTGGCAACGTGCTCAACAAGCCGCGTGATAAGATGCGTGGGTTGGCGGTCTCAGACGTGGAGGCAGCTGGGATTCGTCCTCCACCACCCGGATTGAGGCGAATCACTACACAACCACGAGGACTTAAAAGTGCATTGGGAATTGGGCATTCCAAATTGGGTGAAGAAAAAAAAAAAAGGGGGAAAAATCCACAAAAATAAGCGAATGGCTTATCCAGAAGTCAAACTTCCGTTAAAACGTACAAAAAAAAAAAACAAACAGAAAGGGCTTCAAAACAAAAGCTCAATTTAAATGGAAAAAAGTACGACAGAAATATATCACTACTGTAGAGTTAAGTAATATTCACTGTAATACTACCACTACTACTACTACTAATAATAATAATAATAATAATAACAATAGTAAATCAATAGTAATTATACAGTATTCAAGCAATCTCACAAAAATAACTCCAATATTATATTTTGGATTGTGCTGTGAGGTTCTGTATAAAAGCACTTCATTTGATTAAGGTTTTAAATTCATTTATTTAGACACAATTTTGATGATAAAATTTAAAACAATTGATATGGAATTCAGAAAAAAATACAAAAATATACAAGTATAAGTATCGGCGAGTACTGAAACGACAATCTATCTGGCAATTACATATTTCACAAATAATAAAACAATATAAATCTTTTAAAAAAGCAGTTCACTTTTAAATTTTATTGGGTTTTTTTTTGTTTGTTTGTTTTTTTTCATGTCTGTAAAATCAACTTGTAAAATGCAATAAATTGTTTTAAAAATGGCCGGTAAGAAATCTGACTGGCTGGTACATTTTTTCATCTACCAGCCACCTTGGCTGGTGGGCTGAAAAGTTAATTTCGGACCCCGAACAGATCAATATTTAAGTATTTTTTTACAATCACTCTCCACTTTCACATTCTTCTTTTGTTTTACCTACTGGGCAGGGAGGAGAATTTATGGTAAAAACTGACTTAAATATTTATCTGTTTGTCACCCTCACTAATTATATCTCTTCTGAAGAAAGAGATTTAACCACTGGAGTCGTATGGATTACTTTTATGCTGCCTTTATATGCTTTTTGGAGCTTCAAATTTTTGGTACCAATTCACTTGCATTGTGAGGACCTAAAGAGCTGAAATATTCCAAAAATCTATGTTTGTGTTCAGCAGAAGAAAGTTATGCTCATCTGGGATGGCAAGAGGGTAAGTAAATGATGAGAATTTTCATTTTTGAGTTAACTATCCCGTTAACTCTTAAGTTGTTTCATGTTACATTAGTTTCATTCTTGTCTTATTTGTATTCTAGAACATGAGTGCATAAAATTGCTTCTATGACCAAGTTTGCCCACGAAAACATTAAAAGCCACTGACATTTACATGTACCGTGTTATTCTTGGTAAACTCTAATTGTACATAAACTTAGCTTGGTAAACATATTTATAGCTTTAACACTACATCTATCAATGCTTTAAGCCAACTATTTCTTTTTCATTGCATGTGTATGACCAATGCCATAAACCACATCATACAGTACAAAGAATTTTACAATGCAATGTTATAAAAACTCAAAATAACACCCAAGATACCCCAAATGCATCAACTATGAACCAATGACTAGGGTCTAAATCATAGCGGCATAACATTTTCCAATTAACTGCTTTACCAAAACATGCAAGAACTGGATTTTTATACATTTAGCCAAATTTATAAATATGAAACACATCTAAAGGAGTGGCATACATGTAAACAAGTCAAATACAGCTGACAGAAAATACCTGGATAGTAGTTTGTATGACTTTTTTTACACACTGGTTATTAAGCCTATCAAACTGTGAGGCTCCTTCAACAGCAAAGTAGTCTGTCTGGGGAGCATGTTGACAGTTAAAGTATTGTTTTATATGAGGGTGTGTAAAACTGAAACACAAAAAACACATAAATGTCTATGTTTGTTCTTATTTTTATCACAACAGCAGTAACATTTGAGACTACTTCTCAAAAGACAGTCCATGTCCAGAGGTAGCCAGAGATCCAGCAAAGTGCACAGATCCAATAAATGGACTCATCTAAAAATGTACAACTAAGACACATAAACAGCATAAGCATATGAGAACAGCGTAAACCTCCTGCAACAGATAGCCTACAAAGCAGCTCAACATGCCTGCCATTAAGTCTTACAAAATGGAGCTAAAATTACATGAAATGTATGTCCTTGACTGATATTTTCATCCCAAAGCATTTTGTATGAAAATCCAAATATTACTTAATATAATTTGCAACATAAGCAGTTACAGATACAAAGCAAATGCTAAGGCTAAACAAAGTGTCATAATACACCTGGAAAATGTCCTTTGCTTTTACTGCTATACAATAAAACATTGTACAAAATTGTACACTTGGGACAAAAGAAGTAACATGATGGTCAACACAAAGTACTCAGTAATTTTTTCCTCATTCAAATGTTTTTACATTTTAAAATAATTGTCATTTTAAAGCATATGTATAAAATCACGAGCACTCAGCGGCCTGGGTAGCTCAGTGGTAAAAGACGCTAGCTATCACCCCTGGAGTTCGCTAGTTCCCTAGTTTGAATCCCAGGGTGTGCTGAGTGACTCCAGCTAGGTCTCCTAAGCAACCAAATTGGCCCGGTTGCTAGGGAGGGTAGAGTCACATGGGGTAACCTCCTCGTGATCGCTATATTGTGGTTTGTTCTTGGTGGGGAGCATTGATGAGTTGAGCGTGGTTGCCGTGGTGGATGGCGTGAAGCCTCCACACGCGCTATGTCTCCGTGGCAACGTGCTCAACAAGCCACGTGATAAGATGCACGGACTGACGGTCTCAGACGCGGAGGCAACTGGGATTCGTCCTCCGCCACCTGGACTGAGGCAAATCACTACGTGACCACGAGGACTTAAAAGCACATTGGGAATTAGGCATTCCAAATTGGGAGAAAAATCCACAACAAAAAAAACAATCATGAGCACTCACATAAGATGAAGATTCAAGTCATATCAGTAACCTTATAAAAGCTGTTTTATTCTACATGGAGAGGGTCCCCTCATGGGGGCTACCATGTTAGAATCATATGACCAGTCGAATATTACTCGCTTAATCTCAGTAACCGTCCTGTTATTTGACACTTTGATCATTGATTTAATTAATCATGGCTGACTGTGTAATAGTGAATTTCTACAATGTCATCGGTAACTGAAAACTACTGTGTTTGAATGATGCTGCATGCACTCCCCTAGGTGTCAGTGTAAGTCCGAGACAACATATTAAAAAAATTATTGAGTGCACCTTACAGTTACGTAAAAGGAAACATATGCATTGCATTTGGCCTGAATATCATAAATCGTGATATTATCACCATGAGGTATATTTAATTAAAACACACTGAAGCTTGCTGAATACATACACCAAAATGCCAAAAGTAATAAAATAAATAAAAGCAGCATAAAGATGACAGAAATTCATTCTAGGGATGCACCAAAATTTCGGCAACCGAAAATATTCGGCCGAAACAGCAAAAAAATATATATTTTCGGTTTCGGCCAAAATAGTTTTGGAGGGCCGAAACATTGACCGAAACTGTGATGTTTAATTAGCGCTTCTCCGATGACGCGTTTTGACAGTGTCAGCGTCTCCTCCCAATTCGTGCACACAACGTGGTTAAGCTACAACAGTTAAACATGTCTGCAGTGTGGATGCACTTCACCGTGACCAAAAAGGATGTTAAAGTAGCAATATGTAAAATGTGTTCGGCTGAATTCTGAATTTGATTTTGGTATAAAGCAGCAGCAGGCACATGAAATGATCAAAACTGAAATTGATTTGATGGAGACCAAAGACGTGGGACTCAGTGGACTGCTGGTTGAGGATAATGGATACGGTGCGCACAACACAGAGAATTCTCCGATGTTCAAGAAGGCCTGTACAACGGATGAGGTGTGCACACCACCAACACTGTATGACATGTACGATGAGATCATAAAAGAGAGCAACCCAAATACCAGACTGACTCCGAGTGCTACCGCGCAACAATTTGATTGTTATATTGTTATATTGAGGAGTTACTGTTTCTGAAGATGAACCTGCCACTTTTCCTGAAGAGGTAGAACATTGAGTTATTAGGCTACCTAAAAGGCCAGTAAAACCTATGAGTTTACCCAACTGAGTTTTTTGTTTTGCTTTGTAAGGCCTTCAAATATTATCAATGTATTCTTTTTTCACAAGGTAGTGAAAAGACATTCATAGAACATAAAAAGAAAGGCAATTTTATTTTATTAAATTAAATTTATTTTAAAATAGATAAATATATCTATTTTTTATTTATTGAGTTTTATTTGATATTTGAGGCCTAAATAATTAAAACTGTTATGAAGTGCACAGTGTTCAGAAATAAAATCCACTTTTCACCATTGTCCTGTATTTTCTCATTGATAAGCTCAGAAGCAACATTCATTGACTAAATTAATTTAAACAAATTGCCACATAAATTATCAATCAGTAATTACCCAAACTTTATTTTCGGTTTCGGTTTTCGCTAAATGAAAACTTTAATTTCAGTTTCGGTGTTGCGGTAAAAAATACATTTCGGTGCATCACTAATTCATACCTTTTGATAAATTACTGAATGGTGAATGTTTGATATGTTTAAAGACAAATTAGGCATTTAATAGTCATTTAATCTAAAAGTCTCATAAAAAGCAAGCGTCAGGGATATACCTGCAATCCAGAAACCATTTCAAACAGTGCGTTGCTATACATTTTATCGATTCATTCAAATTTAGCCAACGTTTAGACATGATTTTTGTATCGAGGCAATTTTATTACAGAAAAATATTAGCAAACGCTAAAGTTAGATACATTGTCAATCCACCAAAGGCTGAATAAGGAAGAGAAACATTTTTTATAGCACTTGGCTTGATCCTGCCCCCAATCTGATCAGTTGCAAGTGTGCGCGCTCCAAATGAACGAAACATAGGTTAACAAAATGGAGACTGATTTGAAAGAAACTGGTAATAATTCCAGTTTGACTGTAAAATATGATCGTAGCTTAAAGGTGCACTCAGTAGGGGGGCTGGGTAGCTCAGTGGTAAAGACGCTGGCTACCACCCCTGAAGTTCACTAGTTCGAATCCCAGGGTGTGCTGAGTGACTCCAGCTGGGTCTCTTAAGCATCCAAATTGGCCCGGTTGCTAGGGAGGGTAGAGTCACATGGGGTAACCTCCTCGTAGTCACTATAATGTGGTTCGTTCTCGGCAGGACTTAAAAGCACATTGGGAATTGGGCATTAAAAATTTGGAGAAAAAGGAAAAATCCACAAAAAAAAACAAAAAAAAGTGCACTCAGTAATTCTAATCCAATAGAATTGTTTGTCAAATTCTGCAAATATCTCCTCACAGTCTGCTAGCTGTCCGTTCTGTGGGTGGGCTGAAAAAAAATCTAGTATTTGTACACAGCCCTGGCTCTGTAAATGGGACACACAACACTACTCCAGCCAATCAGCAACAGGGGGTGGTTCTTGTGCGTGCACAGGATGGGTGGTGGGGGCAGTGCGAGAGGGAAATTCATTAGAAGAGTGACGGCAAATCTGGCTGATGCGAACTTTCTAAACTTCAAGGAAAACAAATGGCTGAGAAACAGACCTTGAGAAAAAGGTCAGACGAATATAGACTGAAAAAAGAAGGATTATGATAAGTTGAGAGCTAGGAGCCACGTCAACATCGGTAAGACTTTTCAGTGGTGGTGAGAACTCCGAGAGGTAAAAGGCTTGAAGACGGATGCAGAAGTTGCTCTTTTTCTTCTTGATAGGTGGGTAACATAAATTTTGCTATGTTTCACAGAACCCATATATGCTGTTGTTGTGATGTTAGATTTAGTAGCAGGAGAGTTGTGAGTGTCTGGAGTTGGTGTTCGTAAAACCGTCTCGCATGCATGAATTGGGGGGGCGGAGCTTCCAAAGGAGCACTGAAGGGAGGGGTGTGTTTGTTTTGGCAGTTGAGTTCAAATATCAACAGTGTTTCTCAGGAATTGCTGAATGCACCTTCAACCTCATCCATCATGCATGTATACACCGGCTTAATCAGAAGAGTTCAGTACATTTAATAGTGGTCGACCGATATGGGTTTTTAGTGGCCAGTGTCGATATCCAGAGAGCAGGTGGCCGATAGGCTGATACAGTGCTGCTTTATCACACAATTTAATATAGTATAACATAAACATAAAATTGCTCAACTATAAATAAACTCTTATTTAGCACTATATTTACTCAATTTCACATAAAACTAACTTTGAAAAAAAAAGTATCCTTAAAAAAAATATTGTATTTTAAATGGTAGATAGCAGTTTCTTCTGATTTCTGTTTAGTCATCACATTTTAGTAATATATTTGCACATGAAGAAACTGATAATATATTAGGAAAGAAGGATATAACAGTACACACAGAAGTCCAGCAAAAATGGATAGCATGTGCGCATTAGTAATCGCATTTTCTCACAAAAGGCTGAATCAAACCCATTGTATATACACCCACAACGCACATGAAGCACTTTTACTTTAAGGTTGCACTCGTGTGGATCCAGCACCAGCAGCAATCTCTTGACAGTTTTAATGGGCTGTATCACCTGCTTGGATTGTCGTGAACTGACCATCATGATTTGTGAATTAGAGGGACTTTTGATCCTGATCTTGAAGTTTTGATTCTGACTGATTTGGATATGCGATTCCGAGGAAGATTTTAGAAGAGCGCTCAACAGGAAGAAACAGCTGGATTTTTGTGAGGTTCATGAATTACATCTGTTTAAATGAGACATATGCATATTTGCAGATGGTATATGATATTAGTTTCATTGATATTTCCCTTTTTATCATTTGACAAGAAAGTTAAAAGTTACAGGGAAATGCTGAGGAGAGGCTGACAGAAAACATTCTTTAGAGGAAGAAATACTGTGAGAGCGCTTTACAGGACACTAGATTTCCTAAAGTTTTGTGAGGTTTATTTATCTGTTTAAACAAGATATCGGCATATTTGCAGACAGTATATGATATTAGTTTCATTGATATTTGCCTTTTTATCATTAGACAAGACAGTTAAACGTTACAGGGAACTGTTGAGGAGAGAGAGGGAAACACGCATGTACTTTAACTTTATGAGCTCAGGCGCGTCTTTCGTGGCTCTGATATGCGGACCGTTTAAATGAGACTGTGTCTATTATTGTAGTAACACGATGGCACATAACAAAAAAAAAAAAAAAAAAAACAACTGTGAATGGTCGTTTACATGTCTCGGATGCTTAACATGCAAGCCGGCGATTCTCAGCGCCCTAACGTCCCTAAGAAAAAAATAAGCCAAATGGGAGAATTTTGCGGCAGAACTGATCATTTAAAAATTCAGAATATCGGCCGATATATCGGTCGACCACTATTTAAAAATCGAATTATGAATTCTCTCAATTTTTTTTTGCCATATCACCCAGCCCTAGTATACAGCGCCAGATGTCAAGTTAAAACAGAACATTATAATTCTCCACAGCACACTGCCACACAATTGCACATAAACTCTCAAAACTTAAAGCATGTGACAAACTTTCATGTGGATAAAATCAATTGACCTGTTTCAGTGGCGTAACTTTTCCCACAGCCACCATATTTGTGACCATCAGCGGGAGGAAACAATGGTGGTGAATGGAAAAACACCCATAAAACGATATCAAGAAATCCTAAACAAAATGCTTTTGATACATGCCAAGTCCCAGGAAAGGTGTATATAGGTTTGAAGTCAGCACAAATATTGTCAAATGTGACTTTCATGGACATTTAAATATATTTACCTCCGTACGCCGGTGAGTCTGATGTGTGACCGGCGAGTGCACACGAATGCACCATTGTAAACATCTCTCAATCAGAAGTTACAAATGTTTGTGATGTTTTCTGCTCTGATTTGGTCACAATATTACAAAAAGTCTGTCATGATCCCGTCTGTTTTAATTTAAGAGCTGCTTTTAACTCATGAGGAATACACAAAAAGAAACTGAGGCATATTAGTGTATATGAATAATATGTTTACACTGTAGTCTGGTGGTGTGAATAAATTCTGCGCTTCACAATCTTACGATGTGTTGTTTATTGACTAACATTAGTATATACACAATAAATATATACAATATATTCACATTATAGTGCTTTTTTTATTACAATGTGTTTTCCTTTATACAGTCTGGGTGTTGTGAATAACATCGTCCTATGTGCATTTCCATTTTAATTATATCCAAATCGATTATGTTATAAATATAACTGACACGTGTACAGATATCTGACTTGTCTGAATAAATAAGCAAAGACTCACAAGACTCAACGGATGTGCTCTCTCACTTCATCGCTGCTTGTCTTTGGTTAAATTAAGCTGTCACTTAAAAGATACAACTTTATTGAAAGACAAATTACATTTTGGCTATGGTAAGTAAACACCAGTATCACCTTTTCATGACTGTAATAGAACCTAAAATTTAGCCAGCTTTTGCCACATCCCACAGCTGAGCACAATGAAGAAATATCTCATTTTGGTCACAAACATGGCGGCGTGGTCATACAGTGACATCACATGAAACAGTTCAATAGGATGAACGCTGTTAATGTGCATTGTATTTCTAATCCTATGATCATCACAAGTTGTTTAGAAGCACACTCCCAGCATCAGATATGCAAACATGTTACACACTACCAACCAACATGCAAAGATTTCTGACTTCTGATTTCTCTAAACCCATCACACTTTCAATTAAACAAATATGATATACTGCAAATATCTTTGGTATTAAAGTTCTCAAAGATGAAGTGTGTAACTCTTTCAGTGTTGAAATATCAATCTCAGCTTATTATGCAGAGGCAACTATGCCATTCATATGTTAATTTTCTTGAAAACTGTAAATACTGTGTATTTTTGGTGCTCTATTGCTCTGTTTTGAGCGAACCGTCCAACCCAACACAGCAACATTGTCTCAACCAATGGCGTGCGTAGGGGGCGGGACTATCTGTTTGCTCAAACAACAGCGACAAAAAGCTGTTTGAAAACAATTGTTTATTTGAGCAGTTCTGTTCAATGGTGGTAGTGGAGCAGAAAGTACACACTTAAGCTTTAATAAAGTGATCAGATTGTTTTACTGCCTACTTGATACCTGCACTACCGTCTGTGTTTTAAAACATTGTCAGCTGCCTAACCAAACAACATTAGACATCAATGTTATGATAGCTATGGTTCCAAGATGCTGCACGCGACCATGACGACCAAAATGCTGCCAACTTCAAACCTCCTCTATAAATCCCAAAAATGCTGAGCACTCTTATGACGCTCAAAAACGCTGCCTAGGTAGGCAGGTCACTAGGTTTTGAGACGCAGCCTGCGTCATGACCTGATAGGGACATGTTAGCAGTTTGCTAACAAACCACCACAGCTGTCTAATAAGCTAAAGAAGAGAAACTACCAAACTATGACAACTTGTATAGTACTTAATCACACAAATATCACACACAGCCGCTTTGTATCCCCATGTGGCACAGATTTTAGCCCACAAACAGGTGTCTTCGTCACAACCGAGATCATATTAGCCGGCTAACGTGCTAGATACTCACATTTGCGCATCCACTTCATCCAGTACCGCACGATCACGCCGTGATATTTTTTGTTTTCGATGCACCAGAGGGATAGTCCCTGAATGGATTCCATGGTGTTGGTTAAAGTCTGAAAGCGACGGTCTAACGTTGACTCCAGGGCAGGAGACGAGCCACTATTGTGGCCGCTACCGCCTGCATTCCCAGCCGCCATTTTTCCAGGCTTGTAGGTCGCGGTGCTGCCGCCTAGTTGCATGTGTGGATACTGCATCATCATGGGGGTTTCTGGATCCTCCACTGTGTCTATTCAACTCAATATGTACAATGATATTCAATAGGATATTTTGGGATATCATTTTATCACAGTAACTTATTTCAATGTGCTCTCCCTTCCTTCCTTTCTTTTTTTTACCATATTCCTTCCTTCTTTCCTTCCTTTATTCATTCATTCCTTTCCTCCCTTCTTCTCTTCCTTCCTTCCTTCCTTCCTTTATTCATTCCTTTCTTTCTTTTGTTCTTACCTTATTCCTTTCCTCCCTTCTTCCCTTCCATCCTTGCTTCCTTCTTTCCTTCCTTTATTACCATATTCCTTCCTTTATTCATTCCTTTCTTTCGTTCTTACCTTATTCCTTTCCTCCCTTCTTCCCTTCCATCCTTGCTTCCTTCTTTCCTTCCTTTATTACCATATTCCTTCCTTTATTCATTCCTTTCTTTCGTTCTTACCTTATTCCTTTCCTCCCTTCTTCCCTTCCATCCTTGCTTCCTTCTTTCCTTCCTTTATTACCATATTCCTTCCTTTATTCATTCCTTTCTTTCGTTCTTACCTTATTCCTTTCCTCCCTTCTTCTCTTCCTTCCTTCCTTCAACCTTTCTTTTTTCTTTCTTACCATATTCCTTCCTTCTTTTATTCATTCCTTTCTTTCTTTAGTTCTTACCTTATTCCTTTCCTCCCTTCTTCCCTTCCTCCCTTCCTTCTTTCCTTCCTTCTTTCCTTCTTTCTTTCCTTCTTTCCTTCCTTCCTTCCTTCAACCTTTCTTTTTTCTTTCTTACCATATTCCTTCCTTCTTTTATTCATTCCTTTCTTTCTTTAGTTCTTACCTTATTCCTTTCCTCCCTTCTTCCCTTCCTCCCTTCCTTCTTTCCTTCCTTCTTTCCTTCTTTCTTTCCTTCTTTCCTTCCTTCCTTCCTTCCTTCCTTTATTCCTTTCTTTCATTCATTCTTACCTTTTTCCTTCCTTCTTTCCTTCCTTCTTTTCTTTCTTTCTTTTTATCTTATTCCTTCCTCCCTTTATTCTCTTCCTTTCTTCCTTTGTTTTTCGTTCATTTGTTTGTTCCTTCCTTTCTTAATTTGTTCATTCTTTCTTTTTAATTCCTTCCTTCTGTTCATTAATTCGTTCTTTCTTTCTTCTTCTTTTCTTACTTATCCCTTCCTCTCTTCCTTATTTTGTTCCTGCCTTCATTTCTTCCTTCCTTTCTTTCTTTCAGTTCAGTTCATTTCAGTTAAGTGACTATTATCCTAAATGTGGAAATTTGTCTTCAGCTTCACTATAGACATTATAAACACTTTCTTTCTTTCTGTACCTTACTTCCTTTCTTCTTTTGTTCATTCTTTCTTTTTTATTCCTTCCTTCCATTAGTTCGTTTGTTCATTCGTTCCTTCTTTTCTTCATTTGTTTGTTCTTCCTTTATTCCTTCCTGTCTTTTGTTCATTAATTTTTTTCTTTCTTTTGTCCGTCCGTCCTTCCTTCCATCTTTTTCTTTCTTGCTTTCTATCTTTGGTTCATTCATTCATTCATTCTTTCTTTCATCTGTCCATCCTTCCTTTCTCTTTCTTTCTTTCTTTTTCTTTCGTGCTTTCTTTTGTTCATTAATTCATTCTTTATTTATTCCTTCCTTCTGTTCGTTTGTTCGTTCATTCGTTCCTTTCTTCATTTGTTCTTTCTTTCTTTATTCCTTCCTTTCTTGCTTTCTATCTTTTGTTCATTCTTTCTTTCTTTCATCTGTCCATCCTTTCTTTCTTATTTCTTTCTTGCTTTCTTTTGTTCATTAATTCGTTTTCTTTCTAATCTTATTCCTTCCTCCCTTCTCCTCTTCCTTTCTTCTTTACTTTATCTTATTCTTTCCTCCATTCTTCTCTTCCTTTCTTCATTCCTTCTTTCCTTCCTTTCTTGCTTTCTTTTGTTTATTAATTAGTTCATTCTTTCTTTCATCTGTCCATCCATCCTTTCTTTCTTTCTTTTTTCTTTCTTGCTTTCTTTTGTTCATTAATTCGTTTTCTTTCTTACCTTATTCCTTCCTCCCTTCTCTTCCTTTCTTCTTTCCTTTCTTTCTTTCTTATCTTATTCTTTCTTCCATTCTTCTCTTCCTTTCTTCATTCCTTCCATTCTTTCTTGCTTTCTTTTGTTCATTAATTTGTTCGTTCGTTCTTTCTTTCTCTTATTTTCTTACCTTGTTCCTTCCTCCCTTCTCTTCTTTCCTTCCTTTCTTTATTCATTCCTCCCTTCTTCTCTTCCTTCCTTCCTTTTCTTTCTTTCTTTTTGTTCAGTTAAGTGACTTTATTATCCTCAGTGTGGAAATTTGTCTTCGGCTTCACCATAGACAGTATAAACACCAACACATCACATAAAAAAACATAACAAATGTGATCATTTTAAACAGCCTACAAAAAAAAAAAAAATTTAAAAAGTATTTTCATTAGTTTCTTCATTCGTTCCTTAGTTCCTGTCTTCTTTTGTTCGTTCTTTCTTTCTTTATTCCTTCCATTCATTTGTTCTTTCTTTCTTTCTCCTCTTCCTTACTCCCACTCTTCCTTAGTTTGTTCCTTTCTTTCTTTTTTCTTTCGTTCTTTCCTTCCTTTCCGTCCTTCCTTCCGTTCATTGTTCCTTCCTTCCTTCTTTCAATACCACTAATTAAATACCACTGTGTTTGATATCTAGTAATTGGGAATTCTTGAGTACCTTGTAAATACCATAGTATCGGTTGCTCAGCTGTGTCAGACTCTTGCCCGTGCCTTCAGTTCAGTGTTTCCGCCTCCCGCTGCTCTTGAGCGTTTAGAGAGAATCGGTGCTGCGCATCGCATCAGTAGATTGAAAAGTTGAAGAAGTGTTATTCTGAAGTCGAATAGTGCATTCAGAAAGTATTCAGACCCCTTAATTTTTTCCACATTTTGTTATGTTGCAGCCTTATGCTAAAATGCTTTAAATCATTTTTTCCCACATCAATCTATACTCCATGCCCCATTATGATTTTTTATAACTTTGCAAATTTATTAAAAAGACAAAACTGAAATATCACATTGACATAAGTATTCAGCCCCTTAACCCAGTACTTAGTTGAAGCACCTTTAGCAGCAATTACAGCCTCAAGTATTTTTGGGTATGATGCTTTGGGACAAGCTTTGCACACCTGGATTTGGGAATTTTCTGCCATTTTTCTCTGCAGATCCTCTCAAGCTCTGTCAGGTTGGTTGGGGACCGTCGGTTGACAGCCATTTTCAGTCATTTTCGATTGGGTTCAAGTCCGGGCTCTGACTGGGCCACTCAAGGACATTTACAGAGCTGTCCCTAAGCCACTCTTGTGGTGTCTAGGCTGTGTGCTTAGGTTCATTGTCCTTTTCGAAGGTCTGGACCAGGAATTGTTTTTGCAGCCTTTCCCAGATCTGTGCCTCGACACAATCCTGTCTCTGAGCTCTGCAGGCATTTCTTTTGACCTCATGGCTTGGTTTTTGCTCTGATATGCATTTTCAGCTGTGAGACCTTTTATAGACAGGTGTGTGCCTTTCCAAATCATGTCCAATCAATTGAATTTGCCACTGGTGGACTCCAATCAAAGTGTAGAAACATCTCAAAGATGATCCAGAGAAATGGGATGCAACTGAGCTAAATTTCAAGTGTCATAGCAAAGGGTCTGAATACTTATGTCAATGTGATATTTCAGTTTATTCTTTTTAATAAATTTGCAAAGTTATCAAAAATCTGGTTTTTGCTTTGTCATTAAGGGGTATGGAGTGTAGAGTTTAGCATAAGGCTGTAACATAACAAAATGTGAAAAAAGAAGGGGTCTGAATACTTTCTGAATGCACTATATACTACAGTACACTACTGCTTGGTAGTCTCCATGACAAGGAGAATGACACTTATGTATTTGCTCAAAAATAACAAGGCTTGATAGAGACGTCCAGCAGGGGTCGCTTATAGATAACTAGAACGAGTGGGATAAGCATTCTTTCATGGCAGGGGAAGACTTATTCATATTTATGAGTAAAGCCCTACCTGATTTGTTAAGTTTAGGTTTAGGGTTGGATTACTGTTTCGTACGATCAGGTAAGACTTTCCTTATCAATATAAACTATCCTGTTAAATAACCTTTAGAAAACAAAATAGCTTACAAATGCACTTAAGTAATACTGACACCCAGTGTCATATTTGAAGTCAAAAAGGTCAGAGAAAGAGAGGGCTATGCAGAACATAAGAAACTTGGAAATATTTAATGATATCAAAAAGCAGAACACGTTGAAAAACATTTCAGTAACTGTGAAAACAACTTTGATACAATCAGAACAATGAAAGTGAAAAGGGGTTTGATTAACAAAGACGAACACAAGTGCAAACTATATCCTGCAAAATACTACCTTAATATGAAGCATTCTTAAGTGTAATTTAAGGAGACATATTCATAAGAACTTTTCCCTCTTAGGACAATTTCATTTATGAGATTCAAACAATGTACTCTTATATGTAGGCCAATACTCGCACAGCCGCACAATGACTTCACTACATGTCTCAGTCAACATCTTGTCGTTCGTGCAGGTTCTTCGTGAAACTTTCTCAACTCTAATTTTAGAATGAATTCAAATTATGAAAACAGAATTCTACAAATAGGTAAATAAAACATCTTTTTTCCTTACAGTGTGTGACACTCCACATACCTGCCCTTAATGGTCACTGGTCACAATGCTTGAATTCATAAAAGGCCACAAATTCTAAATAAAAGAATGACTGTTTCCTTAGGGAGAGTAAAAGGGACCAATTGGGCAATTTCCTACAATAAAAACCTAGAATGTTAACCATCATAACATGGAAGCAATACAATATAAATGTGCAAATTGTTTTTGGCAAGAGCATTTTCAATAATGACCATTTGCTCTCTGTATTATATAATAACACTTCAAGATACAGCCACTTATCACAACTTTTGATGTTACTGAGATTACCCTTACAGTCTCTTAATAAATAGACAACATTGAGCTATGATAACAGACCAAAGTCAATGATCCTCTACCGACTCTCTGAAGGGTCATTTTAAGGCTGCTTAAGTGAACTCCGTGTCTTCAAGTAATGATCTACTAAATAAAACTGCCTCAAAAATATCATCCTGTATATGTATGTGTGTATATATATATATATATATATATATATATATATATATATATATATAACGTATTTCCCATTTATTCTGTGTTACTTCAAGTCAAAGGACATTAAGGTATATTGTGGTCACAGCACTGTAACGCTTCTGGACATTTTACCAGAAAATATTTCAGCTGATTTCTTGCATCCTGGTTGAATGGTCATAATATATTTGATATTGTTGCAGCCTCTGTCATAGAAAGGCAGTGCAGTAGAGTGTTTGATAGTTGTGCATGTTCCTTGGTCTGGCTTCACAGCTCAGACTGTCGACACAAAACATTAAGACACATTTGTGGCCTTTTAAGACTTGAATGGACAGTACACCTAAAAATGAAAATTCTGCCATCATTTACTTACCCTAATGTTGTTCCTAACCCATATGCCTTTCTTTCTTTGATGGAACACAAAAGGAAATGTTTTGTAGAATGACAGCTTCAGTCACCATTCACTTTCAATGAATAGGAAAAAGATGTAAAGGCTAACATTCCTCCTACTGTGTCCCACCAAAGATAGATACAAGTTTAAAACAACATTAGGGTGAGTAAATGACAACATTTTCATTTTGGGGTGAACAATCCATTTTTTAAACTTTTTAACAGACAAATCTTATTTTTCAACATGTGCTATATTGTACATATGATTAATTCTGTGCTGTACATATATGTGGCAGAACGGAAAGTCTGATCAATAAAAGAGACATTAATTATTCAGTGCATAAAAATTCCCAATATCAACAGGCTGGAGAACTGTCTGCTTTGGACAAGCGAAACTGATGCTATGTGTTTAACAGCTCTGTGGTAAACGATTTACTGTGCACTCGTTTTTGCCCATCTCTTTCCACAGATTCATTTGCAATGGGACACACAACATCTTTCCCACCCATCCCTATGTCTGCTGGTGGGTCGGAAACAGGAGTTGTGGAAGACACCACACAGTCCTGCATGCCCAAGCTGCTGCCATCTGTGGCTGAGGGTGGTATTACAAGTGGAGGTGGCCTTGTTGCAGCTCTAGGGATCACAGTCTTGTGCTTTAAAAGAAAATTGCTGTTTTCTTCAAGTTCAGATGTCATTTCTTTTTTAATCGTACAGATTGCACCATAATCTTCAAGTTCACTACATGTTGTTTCTGAGCTACTGAACCATGAGTTGGTATCACTGGGACTCTGTCCTTGATCCTCATCTTGAATGCGTTTACAGCTTGGAGAACCTTGCGAGTCTGAGTCGGACCAGCTTAATCTGCGTTTCTGCAAGAAAATATATGATCAATTTTAGAGCATAAATTCAGTGATCAAACTTTTTGATGTTCAAAAAGACAAATAAACCCTAAACTGGAGGGGATGTTGCTAAACAAACAAGGTGGTGATTTAAAGGTGATGTGTGTCCTTTCTGCATCATATGTGAGAACATTGTTTAGCACTAAAACAGCACAAGTTCTCGCATGAACATGCATGTCACTGTAAACAAGCTTTTCCCATGCACTACTGAATGCACAATAAAAGTAAAGATTTTCACTGAAAAATGACTTAAATTTCAGGTCGTTTTTCCACCAAGACCTATTGTATGCCTGAAGAAGATTCTGAATATGACGCATGAGTCAATTGTCCTTTTTAAGCTTTAAAATGAGGCACTTTCCACTTCCACGTGTTTTTTTTTCTCGATTAATTCATATTTACGTTTTTGACACGATTTTATTTTTTTCAAATCGTGGAATCAAGATTTTGCATAAAATATTAGCAGACGCTGTAGTTGGATACACTGTCAATCCACCAATGGCTGATATAAAAGAGAAAAACAAATGTTCACAGCACTTGGCCTGATGCCGCCATCAATCTGATAAGCTGAACATGTGTGGAAATATGTTATCCAACTTAACATAGGTTAACACAGAGACCGATATAAAAGCCGGTAGTACTTCCAGTACGATTGTACAGTGTGATTGTATGCAGACTTCATCTATCATGCATGTTCTGTGTTAGTTGTAGAAGTCATGAAGCACTAAGCTACATTTTCTGAGATGTCAACAGAAATGTATGTGTTTTTAATAAAGTGTTAGAATATACATGACAGTTATGGGTGCTTTATATCAAATCATATAAATGATAGGCTTTAAATGGGAGAATCAGCCACATCTCCTTTTACCATAATGATTCAGATAGATCGCTTATTATTCCTTTGTTCTGTGACATGTTTCAAATGTACTGCATTTATAGCCAACATTTAGGAAGCGAAGCGATCATTTTGACAAACAGCGATATCATTTCATTTTCCTGCTCTGCATGTACCGCTAGATGGCGCCGCATGCTCACAGCCCTGACTGACGTCATTATTTTAAACTGAGCTTTTTGCTTCTTGCGTTTTTCAACTACACTGACATTTTTCTGATAGCTGGACTCTATCTGCAGGTGTTTATGGTTATACATACAAATTGACTGATATACTAAAAATGCTTTCTAGATAAACATGACTATTTCTAGATATTGATTTCTGCACAACTTTCCCTATGGACTTGATTTAGATAAAAATAATACCTAAATTGGCTTTTCTTATGTAGTTTTCTTATTTTATACTATTACTTCTGAACATCAGCGTTATTTTAAATAAATTAGATTTGAATTTATTTTACTTTTACGTTGCTGACAAATTTCTGTATGTTGCACTTTTTTCCCCCCATTTCATTTACACACCTTTGTTTTCTATAATGAAAAAACAGAGATTTTTCTAACCTTGCATTCGAATAAGGAACATGTTATTTGAATTATGTTGGAGTTACTTTTTTGAAAAATACCTTTAAATGTAGGAAAATCGAAAATCGTCCTTAAGTTTATAAAAAAAAAAAAAAAAAAAAAAACATTTTTTAGACATATCGCCCAGCCCTAATTCCTTTGTATTGAAAAGACGGTCTACGACATTAATTAAAACATATTTTGTGTTCTACATATGAAAGAAAGTCATACGGCTTTGGACTGACATGAGGTTGAGTAAATGATGACAGAATTTTGATTTGAGTGAACTACTCTTAACATTGAAAAACAAAATCTTAAACACAAACCCTAGTCTCAGAAAATAAAAAGCAAATTTTTTAGAGAAACTCTGGCATTTAAATGAAACATTTTGCTCATCTTGAATGTTCTACCTTTTCAAAAGTGTCTCTTACCTTTACAGGGATATGTAACTGGTCTTGATTCCAGCGTGGTGGCATACTGGCCATAGGATTGTGGAGTGAAGGTGTGGCATTGCGATGAGGAGTTATTATATGAGGAAACCAAACCTTTAACATTATCTCCAACTGCAAAAGAGTGCCCATATACTTCTCCCTAATAAGGTACAGTAGAAAAAGAGATTTCATGAGAAATATGATTTACTAAAGACATCATATGAATTGGACACAATAGGTAGAAAAGTATCCATCTTTGAAGTTCAATAGAATAAGATTAAATACCCAAGTTCAGGTTTCTGTAAAACACCCAGAATCTTTCGCAGTCTTTCCATGGCAACACTCTGTTGGAATGTATTCAAACCTGCCCATAAAAAGCAAATTAAGGAATAAAACAAATGCAAAATACAGCAATGACATTTAACGAAAAAAAAAAAAAAAAAAAAAAAAAAAGTATAATTCCATTAATTCAGACACCTCACCTTTGTCATATCGACCCGTTTTCAATCCATTCAACAGCTCCAGTAGAGGCCTGATATACCGCTGCAGTTCTGAACACTGTAAGAGATGCTCATTAGTGTCCATTTACCAACATAATGGTCATAGAAAAAGCCATGTAAAATCACAATAGGCTGATTTTTGGCACATAAACAGCAATTAGAGCGCAATAGTGACTGTCCAAAATTTAAGGGAACTTTGTCCAGGTAGTATGTTTTCCTATTCCATAGGCATTTTTCAGTAGATAGATTTAAGCCTTGGACCTAACCAACACAGAGGGTACAAGAGTGTGCACTTAACATCTTTTATGTGGCAATAAACTACTCATCTCATAAAGCATTGCAAATTATGTAACTGAATTAGAAATGACAGAACAAAATAAAAATCCCAGAAAAGTCATTGGTTATTAGTATAAATACCAAAATATTTAAACAAATACATATAGTGTATATACATAGGTTGTTTGAGAGTGCAGGGAGACTGACTTCGTTAAGTGTAGTTATTCACCGGGTATTCTGCCATTATTATTTTATATTTATTTATTTATTTGGTGTCTACAGAAGCATTTGATCATGGTATGTTATCATTAAAAATACATTTCTTTATGGAGAAAATGAATGGGACTTTTACTTCTGAAACCCTAAGATTGCACTCTATTTATGCAAGCACATTTTAAATAGAAAAATATCTTTGGATATGACACAAAAATGCACAATTCTGAGTAGCAGAATGCCTTTAAACAATTTCAAAGGGTGAAGTAACTTTGAAACTAGACTTACTTTGTGTGCAAACCTGAAGTCTCCCTCTGTAGGAATTCTATGAGCTGGCGCTGATGTCTGGCCAGTGTAGACAAGAGATGTTGAGAAACTTCCTGTTTGGCCATTCTTAACTCTAACGCTCCTTTGGTTCACAAATGTTAGAGGTGATTCTGAAATTTGGCTGCTCCCACTGGCCAAGGAACATGACTTTGGATCACGCACTCTGCTTGAAGCCTCACTCTCAGGCGATAAGACCTCAGATTCATCCTCTGTCTGGTCACTCTCGCTGTATAAGAGGCTGTGTGTGGAAGAGAGGGAATCTTGCACTTGCCATTTGGAAGGGCTCCCCGCTGACAGCATTCCTGGGATACACCAAAGGAAAGAGAGAGGGTGAGATGATAGATTGTTCACAACTAATGAGAGATTGGCTGAAATTAATTGATTGTAGCAAGTGATTTCTATCAAAGGAAAAACAAAGCAGCTGATAATTATGAATATTTTGCCCTCACTTTGGGGGCCCCTTTCAGACAGGACCATTAATACAGTAAAACTTAAAGACAATGCTTTCTACAGGTGTTGACTGTTAATTAATTTAAACAAGGCACTTAACTGTATGAAACAGTCTTAGAATGAACGTTATGGCAACAACATAAAAACTACATGACATCATAACTGATTGTCATATTCCATGACATTCTGCATTTTATTGTGAATGCCATTTTTATGACTAGATTCTGTGTTTTCCGCATACTACATGTGGTAACCGTAGTATAAGCTGACTCCGACTGTTTTGTTGTTTTGGGGATTTTCTACCCTTTTCTCCCCAATTTGGCATGCCCAATTCCCAATGTGCTCAAAGTCCTCGTGGTGGCGTAGTGACTCGCCTCAACTTGAGTGACGGAGAATGAATGTCAGTTGCCTCCGCGTCTGAGACAGTCAATCCGTGCATCTTATCACGTGACTTGTTGAGCACATTACTGCGAAGACCTAGAGTGTGTGGCGGCATCCACGCACCACTCTCCACGGACCCCACTGAGAGCGAGAACCACCTTATAGCAACCACGAGGAGGTTAACCCAATGTGACCCTACCCACCCTAGCAACTGGTTGCTTAGGAAGCCTGACTGGAATCAGTCAGCATGCCCTGGATTCAAACTTGCGACTCCAGGTGTGGTAGCCAACGTCTTTGCTTGCTGAACTACCTAGGCCCCCAGCTGACTCTGATTGTTGAATTATTGAAAATTAATTCACACCCCGAGGTATCAAGGCCAAATTTACGATCTTGCCATGCAAGAAAGCGGGAGGTGTGCACAATAAACATTGAAAACATTTATTCAGAAGAGAGAGGAAAAAAAAAAAAAAAAAAGGCAATAGACCTTTTTCACAGACTGTGATGATGCGTTTCCGCCTTATTTAGCAACGTAAATCTCGCAATTTTTTTATATTATACATTTTTTAAATATTGAGTGTAAATTTATAACAATATGTGGAGTGGCGTAGTGAACTAAAGCACTGTACTGGTAAGCAAAAGGTTGTTGGTTCAATCACCATAGCCACCACCATTGTGTCCTTGAGCAAGGCACTTAACTCCAAGTTGCTCCAGGGGGATTGTCCCTGTAATAAGGGCACTGTAAGTCGCTTTGGATAAAAGCGTCTGCCAAATGCATAAATGAAAATGTAAATATGCTTTGTGTTATATTACCAAGTAATTGGTTTAAAAAAATTAATTACCACATCTGTGAGGGTTTACCCTGCAAACGTTTACTTCTGCGTTCCAAAACCTGGAGTGTGAAAAAGGTCTATTGCTTTGATTGCAGAAAATAAAAAGATGACTCGTTTATGTTAACGTCTTAACGTTTTTTTTTTTTTTTGGTGAATGTAATTACTGCAGTTCTATAACTGGTGTCTCTGGATACTCTGAAACGATAAGGTAATAATTACCTCAAATACATCATTTGTGAGGCAAAAACGTATGTGGAAAACACTTTGATGTGAAGCTGGAGCCGAGATTGCGCTGACGCGTCACTTCATAGACTTCAATGTATTTGGCGGCGCCAACACGAGTCATGTGAAAGCCCCTCAACGTGTATAAACATCAGTCACTTTTACGCATTAATAGCTCTTCCGCCCGTATCTCTCTGTGATGAACAAGGTAGACTCACTTGCTGATGCTTAAGTAAACAAACAACACGTCCCTCTCATTCAGTTTGTACATGTACCAGGTCATTCAGTTTGTTTATGGATAACAAGTTTCAGGAATGACGCTTCTCAGTTTGCATGCGCTGCTGTAGCTAAGCAGGCGATCTGCCTGGTTGGACAGCGATTGCCAAGCACGCGGTTGGCTGCTGCTGTAATCAATCATGTGGGCGTAAGCGCTCTGAACCTTAATGTTGTTGTTTCACAATCCACAGCCGCCGGGAGTTTGTGTATTTGACTCCTATTACGAGTCCCAACTGTTACCATGTTCTTGTACATGTAACAAAAACCTTGCTAGCAACACAGTCAAACTGTTTTATATACTAAAATATTTTCCAGGCAAATAATTATATCCCCGGACATTTAGGTGTTTTCCATGACATTTCCATGACTGGAAAACTGCATTGTAAAATTCCAGGTTTTCCAGGACGCGTGGGAAACCTGGAGCCTCTGCACACAATTGTCACGTTGTAGTGAAAACTTATTTTCCCGCTTTTCGAAATATTTTTTTATTTTTATTGAAATGATGATGTATAGTTGGTTATTTTTTAATGTAAAATGTGGCGCTCCTGCGCGAGACGCGGCGTAACAGTCAAAAATACAATCTAGCGCGTGTTTACATGGAAACAACAAAAACACTAGACACACAAATTCAATTCAAAATTCCAAAAATTCCCTTACCTTGATGTTCGATACCACAACAAACAGACTGGTTTCAACAACACTCGCAGGACCTGATGTGCTGTTAGTACTCTCAAATGCAGTTGCATATACGTTATTGCTAAATAAGATTATGTACCGACGACATCTAGTTCGTAAGGACTATTGTCCTGAGAAAATTTTCGCACTTGTATACTTTTCCTTTTTTCACTTACGTCACTAAACAGCGAGGATCAACATGTGAATTGCTACACGTGCTAAACAAAAGCCATACCAGACTGGGCTCCCATTGGCTAAAAGATAAAGACCGAGTCGCCGATTGGTCGAGAAGTGGGACAAATCCCAAACCCTCTGCGCCGTGATTGGCTACTAACATGGGTTTCCAAGCCGCCCTCTTCGCACGTGGCACTCGTGTGGAAAGGCTGCTACTACAGTCGTCGGTCTGAACGAGGAAACTGGAACACATTTTGCACACGGTGCTGTCTTGTTTAACTCTGGAAGGAGTTTGTACACAAGACGGGACAGTTTGTTTAGGATATGTTGAGTTTACATGTATTGCCTTACTATGAACATGACTCATGTTCATTTAAACAAACAGATGAAACAAACGTTAAAATATAAAATCAGATCAAATTACCTTAGAAAGGTCACGTGAGGTGGTTTAGCTGCTGAGTTTTAGGAGTTAAGACAAAACCCAAGTCGCCCAAAAGGTAGTTTCTAAACCTGTATGACTTTGTTCAATGGAACAAAAAAATATTTATTTTGGAGACTCTTAATGAAGGTCTTTTCCATATAATGACAGTTCATAGTGATCACGGCTGTTAAAGGGATTGTTCACCCAAAAATGAAAATTCTCTCATCATTTACTCATCCACATGCCATTCCAGATGTGTATGACTTTCTTTCTTCTGCAAAACACAAACAAATATTTTTAGAAGAATATCTCAGCTCTGTAGGTAAGTGAATGGTGGCTTTGAAGGTCCAAAAAGCACATAAAGGCAGAATAAAAGTATTCCATGACTCCAGTGGTTAAATCCATATCTTCAGAAGAGATAAGATAGGTGTGGGTGAGAAACAGATCAATAATTAAGCCATTTTTTACTAAAAATCTCCACTTTCACTTTGTTTGTTTTTGGCATTGTTGCTGTTGATTTTATGGCCATTAATGTTCGTAATGCTGCTATTGTTTTATGCACTTAAAATAAATGAACATACTCAAATGCATGTGGCATAAAATAAAACATAATTAGGTTGAAAGTAATCTGATTAGATTACCCCGAAATGTAATCTATGAGATTAAGTTACTGATTGCATTTTGTTGTCATGTAATTTGTAATCAATGCCTAATTACAATTCACAAGTAATCCACCCAGCACTGCATATGTATTACTTTTATGCTGCTTTTGTGTGTTTTTTGAAGCTTCAAATTTTTGGTCACTATTCACTTGCATTATATGGATCTACAGAGCTGAGATATTCTTCTAAAAATCTTAAACATCTGCAATGGCATGATGATAAATGATGAGAGAATTTTGGGGTGGACTATTCCTTTAAACTTTAAAATGGGGGGAGGGGCTAAAATAAAATAAACTCATCATAAAATGTGTCCATATGATTTCTGCAATATATCCCAGTTCTTCTAAAGCTATTCGATAGCAGGAACAGTTCAAACTGTTTGTCATTATTCACTAATAATCTTCCCCTCCATTGAGCTGTTAATTAAAAAAATGCTACAACCAGATCATTTAAGTCACTTAGTACGTTTACATGTGCAGTTACATATAATCGAGCTTCAGCTGTTTTTAACTGTTTTTATCTGTCACTTCAAGTATGACACAATGTGCAATCAAATATTTGAGGGAATGACCTCAAATACGCCTGGTTAAAAACACATCGTGTGTTCCCTGTCTTTCGGAGCATGCATGTGCACAACTCAGAGGCTAGTTATGGTCCGACTGATATACATGCTGGACAAAGCCGTGCTACAATCACATTATTAACTCTTTTAGTCTGACTTTGCAAAGATCTGACTGGTACAGGGCCGGATCTAGGTGAATCTATCTTTTTGTCTTGATAAACTTTTAATTTCTAGTTAGTTACTATGATTAGTAACTCACAAAAAAAAATAAAAAATAAAAAATACAATAAAAAAAGGTCAGCTAAGGACAACAAGAGCTATTGGCTGAGTTTCACTCAAAACAAATGAGATTATGACTCTGCTCCCTGCGGTCAGCAAAATTACTGGGCAATATTGTCCAAATGAAACGTGGTCTTTGTTTTCTGGGCTTGGCTTGTTACATGGTTATTATGACCAAAAGGACAGTAAAAATAAATATTTGAAATATAATGAGAAGCCTGCCTATGGCAGATTAATTAATAATCAGTGTTGGGTGTAATCTGATTACAAAGTAATTAGTTACTGTAAAAAGTAAATAAAAAAGTCTTATAATGCATTACATTTTAAATTCTTGTTATCAGATTACAGTAACTTACTTTCAGTGAAGTTAATTACTTTTAAGTATACTTGGTTTACACATTTCTTAATAATACTATTTATGGAGGGGGCTTGGTTAGTCAGCGAGTAAAGACGAGTCACTACGCCACCACGAGGATTTAGAGCACATTGGGAATTATGCGTTCCAAATTGGGGAGAAAAGGGGAGAAAAATCATTTAAAAAAAATTAATAATAATAATACTATTTATGGGGCCTGGGTAGCTCAGTGAGTAAAGACGCTGACTACCACCCCTGGAGTCGCGAGTTTGAATCCAGGGCGTGCTGAGTGACTCAGCCAGGTCTCCTAAGCAACCAAATTGGCCCGGTTGCTAGGGAGGGCAGAGTCACATGGGGTAATCTCCTCGTGGTTGCTATAATGTGGTTCGCTCTTGGTGGGGCGCGTGGTGAGTTGTGCGTGGATGCCGCAGAGCATAACATGAAGCCTCCACACACGGCATGTCTCCGCGGTAACGCGCTCAACAAGCCACGTGATAAGATGCGTAGATTGATGGTCTCAGACGCGGAGGCAACTGAGATTCATTTGATTACTTTTTGATGAAGTGTGATTTAGAGAAGTAATTAGAAATCGTTAATGAATTACTTTTTTTTAGTAATTCACCCAACACCGTTAATAATGAACCAACAGCAATGTCCATGTAAGTGCGGGCACCACTGAAGACCTACTATATGAAATGAAGAAGGATTAGTTTGGTTATGTATGTATTCATTTTGCACTCAAATAAGACCATGCCAGCATTACATTTAGAATCTAGAGAGAATATTTATATCTATAGTATTAAATTACAGAATTACTGTTGATAGAATCTACCTCTTAATTAAAATTTTATTCTGTCCACTAAGAGTTTGAATCTACAGAAGACTGTGTCACAGAGGTAACCTTTCTGTTACATGTGGGGAAAGAAAGTTCCAGTCTCCACAGACTGGAATGGTTTAAAGGTTTGTATTTACAACTTACAAGCAAACTTGACATGGGTTGAGTTTGAAATGGCATACTACCATATTAACACCATTCCGAACTCAGCCTTGGTTTAAACTTTAAACTGTGTCATTCGTTTAAGGATTTTGACTTGTACAGCCTTCAGTCAACAATGTCAAATCAGGCAGAATATAGGTCATGCGTTGAGCATACCCTACAATCTCGAGACCACCCCCACCCCCATACACACTAAGAGCATCACCATTCTTTGCCACTAAAATCAGGAACTACAGGATATCAACCAGATATCACAATTCCAGTGGAAGGTTGTGTATTGCATTGCTAAGGCAATTTAACTTGGCTTGCCTTGTCCGCAGCACAATATCATCCATATCTGATCGATTTGCTTGCATTGGTCAGGTCAAACAGTCATAGTTTATTGCTGACATTCACCTAATACTGAGCCTTACAGCTTTACTACTGAAGCACTTGCCCCATCCATGATTATAGTGTAAACCCAACAACCCTGGAGGAGAGCAGACCATCCCCCATACATACATTATTAAAGAATCCAGAAGAACAGCAACAGAAAACCATTTGAGTACAACCCCTTATTTAGCATATGAGTGTACCGTAATTATAAACTTTTCCCAATCAATGATTTTCTTAAAAAATTATTATTGTTTACCTTTAAAGAAATCAATTTAATGATGAAATAATGGTGTAATGACAGCATTTTATGCCAAGTTAAAATAAATATTTGCATATAGAGTACATCTAGCAGAGGTTATATTGAGAATTTGTGTACATGAACATTTATGACAAGTAGTGTGTATATATTTTATATTTTGATTAAAAAAAACTTTATTAGGGAAATAAAAAAAATGGGTTTTCGATAAAAATAATCTTAATAAAACCTCTATTGCACAAATACAATTTGTCTTTGTCATTCACTCAATAGAAGTACATGTACTTAGAAAATCTACATGAATGTAGATTTAAATTGTACATTCTTTCATAAAGGTACAACTGATTTTACAGTAATTCCACAGGAAATATAGGCTCCATACTCAACTATATACTGAACTCAATAATCCCCCAGAGAACAGCCCATCCCCCCTGGTTTACATACAAGGAGGCTGTGAACTTGGGATCTTTACTGTGCATAGTTCAACATGCAGTGTTTTTACCAAAGGAAAAAAAAAACAGAGCTGTGGGTTCAAAAATTTTGACTCTTAATAAAAGACTCTATAGAGTGAATAAATGGCTTCACTAAGCTGCTGTGTTAGCCACAGAGTTATTTGTCAAGAAACCAAACTTTGTATTATCAATAGCACTGGCATGTCTTATTTTATTTATTTTTTTTTACTGGTTTGACTTAATTGCAAGCATGACTTCAACTGCAGTTTATCTGCTTATCTGGCAGAGGAACCATCCATAGCTATACATTGAACCTAATAACAGAGAGATAGAGCAGACTATCCCCCATATATGTTCCACATATTACAGAGACCTTGAGTGCAGTAAAAGAATGCTACAAATACTACAAATTTCTTAACCTACAGTGGCAATAAAAAGTATGTGAAACCTTTGGAATTAGCTAGTTTTCTGCATTAATTGGTCACAAAATGTGATCACATTTTCATCCGAATATAGAATAGTATAGACAAACACAATGTGCTAACAACACACAAACAAATATAATCTTTCATGTCTTTATTGAACACATCCCATTAAACATTCACAGTGCTGTGGAAAAAGTAAGTGAACCCTTGAATTTAACAACTGGTCGATCCTCTTTTGGCAGCAATAACCTCAGGGCTGCCGCTGGTAAGATTGTACCCCCCCTAGGGAGTTGGTGCCCTACACAAACTGCGTAATATGCATATAGGAAGCGGCGGTACTGAATAACCCCAACCAAGTGTTTCCAGCTGCGGATTAAACCCGCACAATGTTCAGAAGGAATTTTGGACCATTCTTCCTGCTTCAGCTCATTCATATTCTTAGGATGTCTGGTGTGAACAGCTCTCTTGAGGTCATTCCACATCATCTCTAGCGGGTTAAGGTCTAGGCTCTGACTGGGCCACTCCAAAGGTAGATTTTTTTTTTTTTTAAGCCATTCTGTAGTGGATTTACTTCAGTGTTTAGGGTCATTGTCCTGCTGCATCACTCAACTTCTAGTGAGCTTCAGCTTGCACACAGCCACCCTGACATTATCCTGTAGGATATCTTGATAAAATTCAATTTTCCCTCGATGATGGCAAGCGGTCCAGGCCCCAAAGCAGCAAAGCAGCCTCAAATCATGATGCTCCCTCCACCGTACTTCACCATTGGTATAATGTTTTCATGTTTGTATGCAGTGCCCTTTTTACACCATAGGAAGTGCTGCATGTTCTTCTCAAACAATTAAACCTTAGTTTAATCAGTCCACAAAACATTTTCTAAGTAGTGTTGTGGAGTGTCATGGTGGTCTTTGGCAAACTTCAGGCGGGCAGCATTGTTTTTGTTGGAAAGCAGCAGCATCTTCGTGGTGTCCTGCCATGGACACCATGCCTGTTTAATGTTTTCCAAATAGTGGACTCATGAATAGAGATGCTAACCAGTTCCAGTGATTCCTTCAAGTCTTTAGCTGTCACTCTAGGGTTCTTTTTATTTTTTTTACCTCGTTGAGCACTCTGCGGTGTGCCCTTTGAGTCATCTTAGCTGGACGGCCACTTCTAGGGAGAGTAGCCACAGTATGAAATCATCTCCATTTATAGGCAATTTGTCTAACTGTGGACAGATGAATATCTAAGCTCTTCGAGATAACTTTGTAACACTTTCCAGCTTTATACAAAGCAACAATTCTTGATCGTAGGTCTTCTGAGATCTCTTTTTTGCAAGACATGGTCCATGTCAGCAGATGCTTCTTGTGAACAGCAAACTCAAAATGTTTTAGTGCTTTTTATAAGTCAAAGTAGCTCTAACCCACACCTCTAATCTCGTTTCATTAACTGGATGCCAGGTTTGCCAACTCCTGACTCTAATTAGCTTTTGTTGATGTCATTAGCCTAGGGGTTCACATACATTTTCCAGCCTACACTGTGAATTTTTGAATGATGTATTCAATATGTACAATGAGAATACAATAATTTGTGTGTTAATAGTTAAAACAGATTGTGTTTGTTCATTATTGCAACTTAGATGTAGATCAACCCAGATTTAAAGACAAATTTATACATAAATGCAGGTAATTACAAAGGGTTCACATTTTTTGCCACTGTATGTGTAACATCATTTCACATAGGTTAAGAAATATTGTACAGTTCCAGTTTTCTCTGTCTGATGACTGAAGTGTATACATTTACTCACAGATAGAAGAATTATCTGACACAGGACTTTCAGAAGGGTAAAGTTAGCTTAAATGTGAGCAGAAGTAATCCTAATTTAGTTTCATTTTATAAATGATTAGAATAAAAATGTTCTGGTAATAAAATGTTAATACTTTAGAGCTGAAACAACATGAGAACAGATAATTGGCTGTACCTCTTAACTGTGGACATGGAGATGCCTGGCAACCACATATCCATAGTTTTCCTGAGCAACCACTGGGCATCGCCATGATTATTCTAATTGCCTGTTTCTATTTCTGGTCTTGAGACACCAAGTAAAAACTGTCAAAACGAGCAATCCAGAGGAGAACAACAACAATTTAAGTGTTACTTGGAGTAAAAATGAATTTCAGGCTCAACTTGTGCAGTTGTTTACTGTCATAACAACTCAGAATAATTAATGATATCAATGTAACTAACCTCTGACCATCACTTCATGTCATCTACACACTCAAGTGAGGCACTGTCTGTAAAAAAATGGTCATCTCATTTCTGTGAAGTATCGGCATGTTTTTTATTTTTTATTTTTGCAAATGTAATACCTTAAACATAACATTACCCACTAAGAATATACACCGATGCGAGTGAAAACACAGGAGACCGGAAATTGAAAACAGTCGAATTGTGGAACGCTTCCGCGTTCAGGAAAAAGGTGGATAGCGCCATTACTATGGTATTTAACATGACAGTTAAGCCAAATGTCGAGAAGGTGTAATTATGAAATGTTGTCAGCAATGAGGGCAGAAGAATCGACCTTTTAATATATTTCAAGATTATTGTTTTTGCAAATATTAACAATAAAAAGCTTTAAAGCTTCACCACATAAGATTTATTTGGTTACAATTAACAATCCACTATTTAGTGAGTATATGAAAAATCTGTGTACAAAACCCTGTCTTTGTCTAACCCCGATTCACTATGGTAAGCCTACAATAATGAATTTAATTTTAAGCTGTCTGGTCGGATTTGGTACGAAATCGCAGACTTCGGCTGGGGAAGCTATGACTGTTCAGTCAGTCATAGTTCAGAACAGCAGCTGTCTCCAGATAGATGTTTATTTGTTGTTAACTGTTTGGCGAAGTTGTTTACTTGCTATAATGCTTGGATATGTTTTCTGGTAGGGTTGTTGAAGCTTTTATTGGTGTCATGCTCTCTCGAGGGATATTTTGTTTACCGCTCGCGATGTATTTAGTAGGTTACATTCTTATTCATTCCTCATGACCGTGATGCTTAAGCACTAGTGGATTAAACGGAGCGCTAGTCAGATAGGTCAAGATAATATACCAACAAAGTCATGTGGTGATGTAGGCTGATCTCTGCAGATGATAAGCCACAGTAGCTCATAGGTCATTAGGTAATTCATTATCGTGCTGTCAAGTGCAGCTTACTAGAGCAACAAAAATATGTCCTCTTAAGCTGTGACAAGCTGTGCGCTCTTCTAATTTGTGTGACTATTTTTCGACTTATGTGGATTTCATTGTTCTGGTAAGTTTTTTGCCATTGGTGGATATTGCTTTGTGCGTGGGTAACACTCTGAGCCTCACGGTAGTAGCCAGTGCCTGGTGTTAACATTGATAAGTTACGCTAAAGCTAACTAAAGCAATTTCTCTATGCTGATTTATTGAGACGTTTTTCTGTCACATTTACTCAGCAGTGGATTCCTAATGTTACGCTTCACGTGCAATCCATTGGCAAGTGTTTGTTGGATCGATGGATATTATTTGATTATTTTTCTACCTTACAGTTCTATCCAAAGGTTCTATCCATATTGATTCAATTCTGGATTATACTGGCTTTCCACTGAGCTGTCAGCTGTGCATGAATGTCCTTCTTTCTGATGATGGGCGTGATATATGATCATCATGCTTGCAAATTTAGCATTTAAGGGATGCTCACACTGACCCGTGTCTGCACTGCAGAATGCTCCCTATGTCAGAGAGACTGCTCCTTCTTGCCAAATTTGTTAAGCTCAGAAACATAGAATTTCTGCAGCAGCTATAGCACCCCTTCGACTAAAAAGCGACCGTTTGACTGGACAATTTCTAAGACAGTCACTGATCTTTCCCCACAAATGGTGGAAATTAAGGTCTCCTCCAAAATGATTGGTCTCCTCCAAATGCTTCAACCCGTTGCTCCAGCATCGACTGTAGCAAACACAACGGAGAATGAAAACAGTTCACACCAGTGAACTCATGATTCCCCCTACCTCTGGACTTAGATGCTCTTTCTACAAGTGCTTCCAACTCCCTTTTTCATGATCATTTGGATTTGGATGATGTTACTGTGCACCCTTCCCCTCAGAATGCTTCTGCTGATGGTTTCTCAGGGGCAGATGGTTTTAGTGGAGATTCTGTTCATTCGTCAGTGAATGCTCCATCCTCTTCTGAGTATACTCTGGCAGTGCTCCAAATGGCAGTTGCCTGTCTGGGCCTAAATAAGCCATCATCCAATCTGCCCAGTCCAACATTTTCTTAAGACAGTCTTCAGGGTCAAATTATTTCGCCATGCCACTTATGGGATTGGATGCTCCAAAATGTCTATCAAATACAGCCCGTACCCTAGGGTCAATGACTGAAGCTGACTCTATTGGTCTGGGACACGCACCGGTGATAGAACAGGCCGTGGCGGCTTTGGTAGTGTCACTGGACGAGGCTTGTCGCTTGTGGTTTGCAAAGACAGAGAAGTCCAGCCAGTTGGGTCAGGATGCACTCTCTCATGAGTGGCTGTATTTCCTCCTCTGTTGTTGTGGGAGACTTTACACTGGACCTCCCTGTGCAATCACAGGGTGCTACTTGTATCACCCCGATGGCCAGCAAGGCCTTGGTTTCCCATACTCCTGCAACTCTTAATGAGCAGTCCGCGGCAGCTTCCCCTCAGGAAGGATCTTCAATCACAGATGTATTGCAGTGTTTAGAACCTGGACCCAGCACGCCTACATCTCTGGGTTTGGTTTCTGGGTCCAATCTACTTCTTACGTATTGCAAACCTGCTATTTTTCACACTATTGCTAGTGCTAGAGCTCCATCCACATGTCAGCTCTTTGCATCATGTTGGAATCTATTATCTTCCTGGTGTAGGGACCGTGGGATTGATCCTACACACTGTGAGATTCCAAGAGTTTTGAGTTTTTGCAGCATCTTTTGAATGAAGGCAAGGCAGCCTCCAGATTAAAGGTATATGTTGTAGTCTTTTCTGCCTATCATGTACCAGTTGGTGGTTCTTCTCTTGGTTCCCATAGTCTTGTCTGCAGTTTTTTAAAGGGTGCAAGACATTTAAGACCAGCTCGCAACCCCCATTTCCCCGTGTGGGATTTGCTCCTTTTGCGTGACTTCCATTCGAGCCTTTACACAATGTTTAGACATCTTTAAAAAATGTTTCTGTTGGCTGAGGTATCTCTTGTCATTCTACTAGGTCTGTTTCTACATCTTGAACTGCCTTCAGAAGAGTCTGCTTGGCAGATATCTGTGCTGCTGCTACTTAGGCTTCTCCATGCTTTTTTGCACAGTTCTACAATAAATGTTGCTGAACTCAACAGTTCTCCGGGCGCAGCCTTGACTATATTTTTCATGTGAGTGGCATTCCTCATGACTGTGTTGGTATGAGTCATCCACTAGTGCTTAAGCACTGCCTCTGTGGGTCAGAAGTGAGAAAGGCATGGCGAGGCTCAACGCTGAGCTACTGTGGTTTGTCATCCCCAGAGCTTAGTCTACATCACCACATACGTAACTTTGTTGGTATATTATTTCGACCCATTCACAGAATTCACAGAACCACCGTTACATACATAACAAGCATTTTCCGGTGAAGTTACTTTAACATGTTTACTAATATTATGAGTATTTTATAACATTGCTGCAAATTTGAGAATCCCTAAGTGTGTGTGTGTCTATCATTTTTTTTAAACTAGTTTAAACTTTCAGACAAGGCTTTAAGTCATCAAAGTTTTGTCTCTACAAACTTTACTATCTAGTTCAAGATTATTATTATTGCAAAAATCCACAATAAAACGCTTTAATTAAATATAACTTTTTAACACTTCTTCCAATACCCATTAACCAGGTGGAAGGATATGACTCATGTATGGTTTGCACAAAGGCCACTTGTTTAATTGTGCAAATTAAAAATCACTTCAACATTTTTGTGGGTGTGTTTGGCCATTCAGAGCAAGCCTACATTTATCTCACGTCTGCCAAACCCTGAAGCTGGCACTTATGCCTTTATTTAAAATGAAAATGTCTGATAAAATCTCGGCCTCTTCTAAATTACCAGGCAATGGCTTATTTAGTAATACTAACCACAATATTCATAGACAGATGGAGCGTTGATTATTTACTGCTACAGTACGTTATTATAATCAAAAAGCAAAAGGCTTTACTTTTGTTTCCAAAACCTTAACATCAATAATTATTTTAGTAAAACATTTACAAACACACACTTTTTAAATGACTAGGGCTTTATCTATTCCCATGTTATGCCTAGTTTTGTGTTTTTGATTGCAACAGGGTGTCCATGGGAACCAGATTTTGTAAACTATGTTTGAAAAGTTGAGAGGACAAAAGCAGCTTTTTACATCTGATCAAATGAGAGATTAATATTGATTTACGATGCACCTTTTATAAATGATGTTGCATGGAAATGAAAATTCCTAATGATTTCATACAATATCATACAATAGTTTATAGCAAAAATGTTAAGTCAACAGTATCACAACATCCATAATGGAAATAAGGTTTTGAAAGAACACATCACAGCAATGACCTTCTGATGTTGAATGCGTAAAACGTTTGCCGAATGTTCCCAGGTTTGTGAATCTTTATTTTGCAAATAAATAAACACTTCTGAAAGCTGTTTCTGAAGCCAGAAATGGTGTATGACTCCATGTCACATCTGTTGGTCTACATAAACGGTCAGTTCAAGTCATGTATTGGTCTTCTTAACATCCAAGCCGTGGATCTTGCCTTTGTGCCCTTGATACGAATGATATCTTGCGGGCCATCTCAGCGTGGTAGATTCTCTTACCATTCTCGAAGCTCTCTCTCTCCCTCTTACGACAGGACTTCTCGTTGTATCTTTTACGTTTCACGGATTCAGTGACACCGTCTGAAGATAGCGTTCTGCAGAGAAAAAGATAGAGAGCATGTATGTATGCATGTACAATATCTGTAAATATGAAATATATCACGGTATTATTTGATTATATAAATGGTTAAAAGTAATTTTAATAATATTAATAATAATAAAAACAAATTTTGTCATAGTTGCTATTTTAAAAATATGAAAAGTATGTTTATTTATGGAGACAAAACATGTTTTAAAGAATCACCAAGTAGGATTTTTTTTTTTTTTTACTGTTTTGTATGGGAAGGTAAATTGCAGTACCCTTTTTGCAACTCAACTGCTCCCTCTGTAGTAACTTCTGTCATAACGCAATGAACTGATGAGTAACGCAGTAAACCAGAACTTTAACTTGTTTTTAAAGCATATAAACAGCTTGCTTTGGTTTATTATGGCTTTACGAGCAGTACTTGTGTACTAAAGCAGGACAGGTGAGAAGTTAAAAGAAGTCAAAGAATAGTAGCTACAGTTAGTTTTTGTGCTGTTTGTGTGGAACACTGATTGACTAGTGCAGCATGTACTGTATTTGATATCAACAACAAATTACTGAATTGGTCTGCAGTGCATTCCAATTTGATATCCCAGCTGGATCAGCTAAAGGAACATGTCGCGAATAAACATGATGAAAATAAAATGCGAGCAATATATACTAGTGTACTTTGGATTTGTAAAGTGACCTTGAGTTTGTAGAAAGGCCCTATTTTTAAAAAATTATTTTTAAGAATAGACTAGGAAAGAATGGCACTAAAATGTCTGAATTTGTTCGACATTGCGATTCTGGACCATGTCAATCCGAGCGACAAAACAAAGGTGGTTCGCCATGTTTCCTCCATGTTGCTCCCGGCTGTGCTCAGGTAGAAACGTGATCTGTTGAACAGTTTACTGACAGTTCCTGTACACGAGCGTGCTAACGCTAGGTGGCGCCAAATAGATAAAAAATGACATCTGTTGAACAGTTTACTGACAGTTCCTGTACTCGAGTGCGCTAACGCTAGGTGGTGCCAAATAGATAAAAAAGACATCCGTTGAACAGTTTACTGACAGTTCCTGTACACGAGCGCACTAACGCTAGGTGGCGCCAAATAGATAAAAAAAGACATCTGTTGAACAGTTTACTGACAGTTCCTGTACTCGAGTGCGCTAATGCTAGGTGGCGCCAAATAGATAAAAAATACATCCATTGAACAGTTTACTGACAGTTCCTGTACTCGAGTGCGCTAACGCTAGGTGGCGCCAAATAGATAAAAAAAGACATCTGTTGAACAGTTTACTGACAGTTCCTGTACTCGAGTGCGCTAATGCTAGGTGGCGCCAAATAGATAAAAAAGACATCCGTTGAACAGTTTACTGACAGTTCCTGTACTCGAGTGCGCTAACGCTAGGTGGCGCCCAATAGATAAAAAAGACATCCGTTGAACAGTTTACTGACAGTTCCTGTACTCGAGTGCGCTAACGCTAGGTGGCGCCAAATAGATAAAAAAGACATCCGTTGAACAGTTTACTGACAGTTCCTGTACACGAGCGCGCTAACGCTAGGTGGCGCCAAATAGATAAAAAAAGACATCTGTTGAACAGTTTACTGACAGTTCCTGTACTCGAGTGCGCTAACGCTAGGTGGCGCCAAATAGATAAAAAAGACATCCGTTGAAGAGTTTACTGACAGTTGCTGTACACGAACGCACTAACGCTAGGTGGTGCCAAATAGATTAAAAAAACGACCTCTGTTGAACAGTTTACTGACAGTTCCTGTACACATGCGCGCTAATGCCAGGTGGCGCCAAATAGATTTAAAAAAACGACATCGGGGGCCTGGGTAGCTCAGCGAGTATTGAAGCTGACTACCAACCCTGGAGTCGTGAGTTCGAATCCAGGGTGTGCTGAGTGACTCAAGCCAGGTCTCCTAAGCAACCAAATTGGCCCGTTTGCTAGGGAGGGTAGAGTCACATGGGGTAACCTCCTCGTGGTCGCGATTAGGGGTTCTCGCTCTCAGTGGGGTGCGTGGTAAGTTGTGTGTTGTCATGCAGAGTCTCCGTGGTGTCATGCACAATGAGCCATGCGATAAGATGCGCAGATTGACGGTCTCAGAAGTGGAGGCAACTGTGCCACCACGAGGACCTACTAAGTAATGGGAATTGGGCATTCCAAATTGGGGAGAAAAGGGAATAAAAAAAATTTTAAAAAAAGAAAAGAAAAAAAACAACATCTGTTGAACAGTTAACTGACAGTTCCTGTAAACAAGCGCGCTAATGCTAGGAGGCCAAATAGATTTTTTTTAAAACGACCGTTGGACTGAACTGTTTATTTCAACAGTCATTAGGTTCAACCTGACAAAATTATTCCACCAAACGTAAGAAACTTTATTTTAAGTTTCTGAGGTTTAAGTTGGTTTAGTAAAATATCACAGTACATTTGTAAAGCTAATACATGGCATATTCCTTCACTTTTAGTAAGAGACAGTAGTTTTAATGTCTTTTCAGTTCTCTAGTTATCATGAGAGTATCTGTTAAAGTGTTTAAATGAAAGACAACATGTAGTATTTTATTTTTTTAAACATGTCAGGGGCCAGTTTATTTCCTCATTACATGTAGAAAAATTCCCCCTCTTTGTATTGGTCTTTCTCTTTCATACATAAATTCCACCTCATCTCCTGGATAATGGGGTCAGTACTAGGTGAGTATAGGAGCAGGTTTGTTTTCTCATTCAAATTCAAGTAGCTGTATTGACTCCACCTCTTCAAAGCCAGAATTGCTGATGTGCTTTTAGGGAAAGCATTCAGAGAGAGCAAGAAAACAGCTTGAACTTTTGCCACTGTCTCCATTCTGACTGAAAATACAGTTTATCTCTCTCCCCCTCTCTCGCTTTCTCTCTCTCTCTTTTTGACTCCACTTTTCCTCTGTTCCATTTCCAGGGATATCATTTGCAATCCAGACTTGTTGAAATGTTCTTGGTTGGGGGGTGAGATCAGGGGAAAAAGGGAGAGAAAGAGAAGGGTGGGGATCAACTCAGGAATCGGTTGATAATTACCTCTGAGCATTTGGAGAAGAGGATGTGGTTTCAGTTTTCACTGCCTCATTCTTTCTCTCCTCCCTTGCTCCATTTCGACCACTCAAACACTCCGTTTGCTTTTCGTCTCTCCGCTGCAGCTTTCACGCCATTTGTATGAGGAATGTGAAGATGTGCACAAAAGGAACCAAACGAAATGAAGCTTCACCAACAATGAAATTATCAAAATTTGAGGTCTTTTTTTGTTTGCATCGTCTGTAACATATTAGGAATATGTAGGTATAGGTGTGTCAGAAATCAATTTTGTCTTCCAATAGCACAAAGCATTTTAAATTGATTTTGAAACATTCATTTTAGTGGGTACCCGACACTCATTTGGCATCATATGCTTACTCAGCTGTATAAACTTCCTTCTGCCCAACTTTTGTCGAAAAGGGCAAGCTGATGAAATCAAACGTTACCCTTACTACATAAGGCCCCACTTGCTGTTATGCTCTAGCTCAGCTCAATTCACACTGGAATGAGTACTGAATTCTCTATAGTTCAGCTCATTAGCACACATTTCTTTGTTGTGTTAGCCATAGTATGGTTTAATGAACATAAAATCAAATGGCAGCAAGCAAGAAAACAAGGCAATAACTCATCCGGAATAGTATTTAACTACTGCTCCCAAAACCATAAACAAGCATTAAACACATACAGTATATTATTGTCTCAAGTTGTAGTTGATTAAAATATATATTGAAACATAAAATCCCTCAAAAATGTGAATCTAAATGCAAAATCAGAGTCTGGGTCTTGTTAGGACACAGAGTCTACAACAAGGCACTCAGGAAGAGAGAGAGAAGGGAGAGCATAGATTTGAAGCTGTGATATGATTGACTGACTGTTGTGGTTTGAATACTAACAAGGCTCAGTATGAAATGCCTTTGTTAGCATGTTTGTATGAGAGAAAGGGATCCAAATAACATGAGGGTTTCCTTGTTGTTTTATTTTTCATTATTTCTTTTTTGTACAAATCCTCTTTGTTTGACAAAATCTCCAAAGCATAACAGAATGTTTTGTTTGCATTTAAAGGAATAGTTAAATTAAGCTCAATCAACACAATTTGTGGCATTATGCTGACTCACAACTCTTTTAAAATAATAATAATAAAAATGGTTGCAGTACAGATTAATATTTAAGTCCTTTTTTTACCATAAATCTCCACTTTCACTTTCACATCTAAAAGTCACATTTAGCACCTGTTTAGTTTCACTTTCATCTGAATGTGAAAGTGGAGATTTATAGTAAAAAAGGACTTAAATATTGATCTGTTTCTCACCCACACCTATCATATCACTTCTAAAGACTTGGATTTAACCACTGGAGTCATATGGATTACTTTTATGCTGCTTTTATCTGCTTTTTGGACCTTCAGATTTCTGGCCACCATTCACTTGCATTGAAAGGACCAACAGAGCTGAGATATTGGGTCTATTCCAAAACCTAGTGAGCTTCTTCTAGAGGTAGCCTTTTAAGACATCATAGGTGCGCTCCCGACGCAAAGGCTGTTTCAAAATGTAGGTATCTTATTATGCTGCCTCGCAGGAGACAGCAAGGCAACTCACTGAGTTTTGGAACAGACCCATTCTTCTAAAAATCTTTGTTTTTGTTCTGCAGAAGAAAGAATGTCATACACATCTGGGATGGAATGAGGGTGAGTAAATAATGAGAGAATTTTCTTTTTTTGGGTGAACTATCCCTTTATGGGACACGTTTTATTATGTGTTCCCTGCATCCAAGTGATCCAACCCATGAACTTGGCATCACCAGTGGTGCCACTCTCTACCCACTGAAATAGGAACACAAAAAATGAAAGCTAATCAATAACAAATAATCACAAATTTTGTTTCTTTAAAGTTTTGAGAAAATATTAACATTATTAGTACCTTTTACTGTACTATCATTAAGTTCAAAAGTTTGTACAGTTGACAAACAAATTATATTCACTGATCAACATAAATATAATTCCATTGATTTAGTTTGTTAGGTCGTTAAAATTACTGGCAACATTCACCCACGAATTACAATGATGACCAAGGTTGTTTGATTTTTTTTTTTTTTTTTTTTTTTTTAACACAATAGCATATAAACAGATCTGAACACTGTTCGCATTCATATAGGCTAGTAATTGCTGAAGTGATATAGTTACTTTAGAAGGATACCACATGGTGCTTGAAGATCAGGGCTGATAAACCCCAAAGTCCCAGGTGAGAACCCCCTGGAGATGTCATCCACGATCTGGGTCAGTGATATCACCTATGACTTTTGTGCTCTTGAGTAAAGCACTTGAGCAAGGAGTCTGATCCTGTAGTCAGCGTGCTTTAGATAAAAGCTACATAAATAACATGCATTTAGCAGTAATTGAAAATAATGACCAGTATGACCCGGTAGCTCAACGCAAATAGTGAAGCTGAGTCTCCATGTATGCGGATAGCGGTCTTGTTCAGTTGCAGGAGTTTTACGTGAACCACATGGTGCGCGCAAACGGGCCACCCAATGAAACCGCACAGGCGTAAAAGCACAGGATTGGAGAACTCCGAGCGCTCATTTACTGGCTCATCTGAGAGAGAAAGATTGCAGAAAGCAGGCTGAGGGGAGGAGAACCCTGTAAGACAATCATCTGAAAGAAAAGATACGACAAACTCCAGAAACTAAAATCTAAACAAACTCGTGAGCAGCGACGTGAAAGATGGAGCAACAATTTGCCGACTTTTCAGGATCTTGGAAAATTAAAAGTTCAGAAAATTTCGAGGAGCTTTTGAAAGCACTGGGTACGTTTTTACGATTCTTGATTGTTGCATTTTTATGCATTTATTTATTTATTTACAATGGACACAAAACAGAGCTAAAGATTGCTTCAGAAACTTCAAAACTATATTAAAATTGCTTAATTTTCGAATTTGCTTGTACGATGCGATGAAATAATCACATTTGCTATTCACGTTTATTTAATTCAGTTTTCACTTTATATATATATATATACACACACACACACACACACACATACATACAATGGACATAAAATGTAGATAAACATTGCTTCAGAAACGTAAAAAATATTTCATCTTAATGTTTTGTTTCAGTTGTTAATTGACTGGTAATAAAGTTTAATATTCGCATTCATCCCAGCATTTGCTAGTGTGAAAATCGTTTAAATGCGCTAAAATATTCGCGTTAATTAACTGTGCGTTCAAACGATATGATAATGTTATCCAAATTTGAAATTTAATTAAGCTTATCTGCTTTGTAAACCTAATTAGGCCTTTTGATAAAGTGTGAAGTCTACATAATAAAAACAGCAACCAAAGGTTAATTGCTTTTTCTTTTCTAATTTTAATTAATTACATGATCCATCAGTTCCAGTCAACGCGCACGGGTCACATACTCACTTTGACCATAAAAGCGCCCTATGAAAAAATGTTCTGCCTCACTTCCTCATGGGATTGTGATTAGGCTCACAAACTCTGATACGGGGCCCCTCGGCCAGCCGTTTGGCTCTGTAAACACACCGTTTCCTCGACCCCCAATTATTGGCCCCAGGAGGAGTTCACTTAGACCAAGTATGCTGTTGCCCCTAAATGAAATATACGGGACAATGAGTTCACTGTCCTGACTAAATATATACCAAGAGATATAGATTTCCAAGACTGCAGTAAACATGAAGTCTGGAGTAGCCCAACTAATTCTGATTACATAAATATGCGAATGCTGTTAATTAAGCATTCCAGTGCAAATTAGACATGCTCATTAAAGACAGGAAATTAGCCATAGGAAAACTGGCTTTGATCCCTGGTGTAATAAATGACCTCTCATCTAGCACGTTTGTGTGTATGTGTATGTGTCCTGTAGGTGTAAATGTCTTTTTGAGGAAGATTGCTGTTGCAGCAGCCTCCAAACCGGCTGTTGAGATTACACAGCAGGGAGAAAGCCTCTCAATTCAGACATCCACTAGTGTGCGGACCACTCATGTTTCCTTTACGGTGGGCCAGTCCTTCAATGAGACTACGGTGGATGGACGCCCATGCACAGTAATTACACCTTTTTTTTTATCTTTGCATCTATCTATCTATTCATCCAACCATACATCCATCTATGTCACATTTTCTGTAAATTGTAAGTTGGTGCAGCAATCCTTATGAGGACTCTCCATAGACATAATGATTTTTATACTGTACAAACTATAGATTCTATCCCTAACCCTAACTCTACCCCTAAACCTAACCCTCACAGAAACCTTTCTGCATTTTTACATTTTCAATAAACATCGTTTAGTATGTTTTTTAAGTTATTTGAATTATGGGGACACTAGAAATGTCCTCATAAACCACATTTATAGCATAATACCCTTGTAATTACGAGTTTGAAACCTAAAAAAAAGTCCTCGTAAACCATTTAAACCTGCCCCCCACCACACACACACACACACACACAAACACAATGAGTTATGTTCTCAGCAAGCAACCTTCTTTATGAAACACTCAGAAACTCATATCCCCACTCTTAGCCCTTTTCTGACCCTTTCAATTTCCCCTCAGAGTTTTCCGAAATGGGAGACAGACAGTAAAATAACTTGCGAGCAGACGCTGCAGAAGGGGGAGGGACCTGAGACATCATGGACACGTGAGCTGACCAATGATGGCCAAATGATTCTGGTAAGGGCAAGACTTACTTGGAAATGCCACTAATATTTTTAACTTTTAATCAAGAATGTGACCAAATAATGGGGACCAAATATAAACATTTTAGGAATAATTACTGGGGAGGACGTGTCCCCCTCAATGTCTAATGGTCCTGCTTTGAAATACGTTACTATCATAAAATAAAAACACCCAGTATTGGGTAAGTTACTCGAAAAATAATCCACTACAAATTATTAATTACTTCTCTAAAATTGTAATAAGTTTTTTTTATAGATTGAGGAATGTAATCACATTACTAATTAATTTACTTTTAAGTGACTCTAAAACAATTTTCACAGAAAAGATTTTGTTTTTCAACTCAATGAATTCAAAATAATGTCTTTATTTCCTCATTGTTCACTGTCGCAAGCAAGTTATACAATCAGCACCACACATTTTCCCCTTATACGATGACTTGGTAATGACTCTTTAGCTGTAATACAAACGCAAACAGATATGAACATACTTCATGTTTTAAATGTATTCACATTTACCTAATTAATGTACTTCATTAAACCCAAGAAAAGTAATGAACTTAATTAAGAGTCAATTACTTCCGTCAGACTCGAACGCTAGGAGTCTGCGTACAAGCACGTGATGCGAATTTCATCATCAACAGAGTGCTCGAGCACTGAAAGCATGCAGCCTGATTTTTCTAACTTTCTCTGAACACCCAGTATGCACATGCGCCGAGAAGGATATAGCTGCAGGCAGTACTCCAAAAAACGGGCAGGAGCTCCAAACCGACATTAAAGATATAAGGAGCCCTTTACCTAACCCTTTTCCTAACCTTAACCGTGAGTGTAAGTGACACCCCCTTTTGGAGTTGGAGCAGCCCCCTTTTGGAGTAACCCCACTCCCTGGAGTAACCCCACACTCATTTGGAGGTCTCTGGCCTGCTGCTATACCTACTTGCATGTGCCTGGAATTATTTGCGCTAATTAATTAGTCTTCAAGGCGATCACTGATGGTCTGCTGTGGCGACCCCTAACAGGAGCAGCCGAAAGAAGAAGAAGAATTAGTCTACAAGGTGGCAACACTCACAGTTGAGCCATTGCTGTCACGAAGACGTGCAAGAAGATTAATCACTAAACAACAGGATCAGAATGTGAAAACAACAACAGTGTATGTGCAAGTCAAGAGCGCTTTTGTGAGGTCAGGAGATACCTGCATTTGTATAACTCGAGTCTGAAATAATATAAAGACATCTTCATGAGCCTGAACTCTTGAAGATAAAACGTCCAGTCTTTCATAGCAATCGTAGTGCGTATGTCAACCACCTGTGTATGCGCGCATTCAAATGAAGTATACTTTGAAAGGCTAGCATTCAACTATACGCAGACGCTAAGTGTGCGTGTCAAAACTGAAGTATACTTTGGGCTTTAGCTTATTACAAGAATTTAAAATGTAATGTATTACACTTCTTATTTGGACTTAAAAGTAATTAGATTACAGCAACAAATTACTTTGTAATCAGATTACACCCAACATTGCAGATAACGATCAGTCTTAAAATACTCTTTACACTAATGTTACATATTTTGGCCATCACATTTCAATTTAAAGATGTTTTATGGATATCAAAATGTACAGTATGTTGTACACTCTTCCAAATTATGCTCCAAACAGTTTAAAAAATCTCTTTGTGTGTTTCAAAGAGAAAAGTAATTTGTAATTATATACTTAGAAGGTCCCTAGCTGATAATTTAGTATGCAGAGTATTAGACCCATTTTATTTAAACAATTTTTTTTACAGCAATATCAGTCCCCCACGAGGTTAGGATTATGCTCCAAGGGCACAAGTACAATTATCTCATGATCTCAATACATATACAGTTTAGACTGAACATTCAGCCTCTCACCCTTAGCGATTACATGAACTCCACTGTTGTTATGTTTGAATATCATAAAAGTTAAAGGATTTGTTTATTCAAATGTCTCATACCTTTATTGCCTTAAATCCTTAGTAGGCAAAGAGAAGGTGGCAGAAAGTAACTTATAGACATGAGCAGAAGGCCTCCTTAACACAATTATCATATTAAGTCACACCAATCCATTTATGCCACTTACGTAAACAGTCTCTTGAGGTCTGGGTATTTTGTTCCTAGTTCCTTGTAATTAAACTTTTAGTTAGACCACTGGGGCATAGTAGGAAATGAAAAAGAGAGTGCTTTGCCAGTTCTTTTATTCATAGAACTGATCTGATTTGATATGTGAATATAAAAACATGTTTATCTTTCATCAGATATTAATTTGAACATCTCTGATGTTTATTTTCCAGACCATGAAAGCTGGGGATGTCGTCTGCACCCGTGTGTATGAACGAGACTGACGGATCTTTCCACCTCAGTTCATTCCACATCTCAACAATATACACAGAGCTCATAACTGATAGTTTATCATTGTATAAAATAGTCATTTTTGAGAGTAGCTTTTGTGGTATGTTTGACATGTGCTGGTCTGTGTATGACAGAGAAGGGGAGAGTTAAAGATGTTTTGAGGGTTAAATAGGTCTGTGTTTTTCTTACCAATGCGTCCATCAGAAAAACTGTATTTATTGTTATTGTTTGTGCATTTTACCCTGCAGTTTTATGTACGTGCCACAATGTGGCTTATCAATGAAATATGTTAATAAACCCATAAACTGTATATGTAAACACAAAAGGTTGTCAGGATCTGTTTTTGCTGTAAAATTGTTAAATTACTTAATTACATAAGTAACTATAGAGTTATACATAAACACAAAATCATGACTATGTACTTGCTCTCTGTCCACTGTGCTTTTTCACTGTTATCATTTAGCTGGAAATATAAATCTCTTTGACACTGACCTCAGTTGAGGTTTTCCACAAATTTTCTGTCTCATTTCCTTGCATCTAAGTTTCCTTTGTATTTATTCTATCTTTTCTTTTTTATCCAACCACTCTCAGGTTTGAACAGCCCAACATAAATTTAGATTACATGAATGTACCACAATTTAAAAGTAAAAAAAGAATTCCTGGCAAGGAGTAAGGGGGAAATAGGGAGAGGTATGGAAATTATAATTATAATAATAATTTTCTTTATTTATCACACATTATACATTTTGCACATATACGGTGAAATTCTTCTTTTTCACATATCCCAGCTAGGCTGGGGTCAGAGTGCGTAGAAAAAAGTTAGAAAGAAAAATAATCTCATAATTTAAAGAAGTTATTCCCTCTGCTCTCTATCCCATCTGTAGCTAGTTACCGCATTAAGTCAGAGAGAACAGCTAATTTTCTCTTTCTCTTTTTCTCTCTTTGTCTTTCTGCAGCCAGACTCATGATCTGAACTGTGCATGTCTCTAAATCTAGGGCACTTGCATCTGAAAGGTAAATTAAATATTATGAAAAAAAGGCTGCTTATTGCTTGACATTAACACTCCTGTGTTGAACACTTAAAAAAAGAAATATAATAATTTTTTTATTCAGTATTTTTATCTTGTTTTCCAATAAAAATTTCTGAATATGGTTAAAACAAGATGAATTTACTTAAGAAGCAAAACTGTGTAAGATAATACAACTTTTCCTCAGAAAATAAATCTTGAATTAAATTTATTTTTCTTAGCCCGTTGACAAATTCGGATCGGAAAAAAAAAGTCATACAGGTTTGGAATTAATTTGATGAGTAAGTGATGAAAGAGTTTTTAATTTTGGATAAAGTATTCCTTTCATTTTAGATACATTATCAGAAAACAAGGATTTTTACTGAAAAAAAAAAAGACAATAACACAGATGTTTCGTTATAACAAAGTTATGTTAAGACACTTTCCCCTACTCTTCCTATCTTTCCGTTCACAGACACACATTTATTCTGCAGAGTTCACCGACTGCTGTGTTTTTCAGTCTGCAGCCAATGATGATTTTTCCATCTTCCCAGACAACAGAGCACACTGTGAACTGATTCAAGATTGCACATAATTTCACTCTGCTGTGTTGAGTATGTGCACACATGTGTTTTCTACAATTCTCATCTGTCCTTTTAAGAGTTTTATGTTCACACAACCCATGAAGTCCAAAATGTATGCATGTTGCAGTGTACAGAGCACATTGCCAAGTTTACACACTTTAATAAAGTGCCCAATGTTCCCTTCTACTGCTGTAACCCATCCGCTTCATGGTTTGACGTCTGTGCATTCTGAGATGCTATTCTGCTCACTACAGTTGTACAGAGTGATGTGGCCTTGCTCTGCACCATCTTCACACGGCCACACCCTGCTCACCACAAGTGGTTATCTGAGTTACCGTAGCCTCTCTGTCAACTCGAACCAGTCTGGCCATTTTCCGTTGACCTCTCTTATCAACAAGGCATTTCCATCCTTAGAACTGCCATTCACTGGATGTTTTTTTGGCACTATTCTGAGTAAACTCTAGAGACTGATGTGCATGAAAATCCCAGGAGATCAGCAGTTACAGAAATACTCAAACCAGCCCGTCTGTCAACAACAATCACGACATGGTCCAAATCACTGAGATCACTTTTTTTCACCATTCTGATGGTTGATGTGAACATTAACTGAATCACCTGACCCATATCTGCCTGATTTAATCCATTGCACTGCTGCCACACGATTGGCGGATTAGATAATCACATGAATAAGTAGGTGTGCAGGTGTTCCTAATAAAGTGTTAAGTGAGTGCATGTACACTCATGCTGCACCATTTGTGGATATGAATACCTCAAATCGTGCTGATTAAGGAAAAGAGGTGTGTTATTACATTTCTAAACTATTAGACTTACAGTTTGTGCCTGGTGAAAGATAAAATGCACAAAAAATTCCATAGACCTCAAGTTTCGAAGGAATCAAGTCATATCTAGGGACAAAAAAAAGAAAGACTTGTGGATGGACTCTTTTTACTAGTAAGAAACCACCTAGCAGCACCTAAGCAACTACTCAAAACACCCTAGCAACTGCATAGCTATGCCCTGGTAACCACCCAGAGCGACTTGGCAACTGTATAGCAGTACCCCTTGCAACAACTCACAGCACCCTAGCAATGTGGCAGTACATTTTTGGCGAGCACCACTCACATCAAACTGAAGAAATCTAGTTCATGTTACACTTAATAAAATGTGCTTCCGAGAAACATTCTTTGCACCATTAGGACTGAATCAACTTCTGTTTGTTCCATCTGTCCAGGCTCTTTTACGCAAATCTAAAATTCCAATCCTAAGAACATGCCAAAATACATTTCAACATGAATTCACATCCACTGTGAAGCTTGGCATATTCACACAGAGAAAAATTATATTGCTCAAAGGATGCTCTAGTCTTCTCAGTTATTTTTAATTTAATACTTTGTTTCAGATGTTTCTCCTAAAATTCCTTGAAAATGAGACAGTTGTTGACATACAGTACAAGAGTTATAGAATTAATGTGGATAGCATAGCTCAAATTGTTTGGCTTTTCAAGTATTTAATGAGAAATGACTGAGTTCATTGAAATGTCTGACTTTTGATTGCAAACATTAGTTTTTTCGCAAATCTGATCACAGTTTTTATGGGCTTTGAAATTATGTTTTACATGGCTCCTTGTATGTTTTGCAGCAGTTTCTTGGTGAAACAAACACTAGAGGTGCTACAACAACAACCTTTATTCCCTTTTTCACAAATCACGTGTAAAACGGCAGATTATCACTTAATAAACACGTACTTTTTACCCTGTTTCTCACAAAATGCCATCTAAAACACTTTTACCACAGTGCATGACTTGTAAGGTGGTACATTTTAATGTTTGCATTACATAACCAACTACATTTGCAAACTTGGCAAGCAGCACTCACATTTTATATGTGCACAATTTGCACAGTACAACTGGTAGAGCACTGCACTTGCAACATGAATACCTGAAAAGCATGTGAGTCAACACATGAGCTGAAAGTGTCATAGAAGCACCACAAAATGGTAGATGTGGTTGCTTCAACAATTGTGTTTTTCATCTCACTGTAACAGATGTTCATATTTGGATCAACAGGAGGAAGCGGGAAACGGCTTCAGCGAACCATGTTAGTTTATTTACACACTCTGAATGCAACTCAAACAAAAATAATGCTTTTCAGCAGCCAGCGTAAAACTGCTGCTTTTCAGCCAGACAGTGAAGCTTCCATAACACACACACACACTGTGCTCAGGTTCAGCTCTCCCTCTTTCAAAGGACTGGGCTGTCATTTATCTCCCCCGACTCTAACTGTGAAACGGTAATTAGCCACAATTCATCTCAGGTGGATGACCTTACTGCTTTCTCTCTCCTCAGACGGGCGCTTGACCACGCCCTCACCTCCACACTCACATTTGCTTATTATGACACTATTGGTTAGGTTTAGATTTAAGGTTTAAGGTAGGGAGGTTGGTTTTGTTTATTTAAAACTCAATAGATTAGAAATCGTATCTGTTTTTCATCTCACATTTGCTTTTTTTGACATTACCGGAGAGGTTTAAGGTTTAGGGTAGGGAGGTAGGTTTTGTTGATTTAACCCTCCTAAGGTATTGAAAAATCGCACCTCCCTTTGGTATTCATGGTCATTTTTGACCGGAAAGGTCAGATGTGGAACCCTTTTTTTGTTGTTGTTGAAGATGATAATGATAAAATTTGTTCTTCCTTGAAGTAAGAACAATACAACTATGCATTTCTTTTGGGATTTTATGATATTTTGATCTTATTTACATATACATTTCTAAATTGTACTATTATTTTGCATATACAAATAAATAAATGTGCTTATGTGGGCGTGGCAGAGCAACCTTTGTGGAGAGCGAGGCCGGGAGAGGAAGAGCAGTTTTGTGTTGCAGTGAGAGCTGGAGGGGTTAAAAGGGCAGTCCAAACTGCTGGAGGGGTCTTTGTGTGTGTAAAATAAAAGTCTACATGAATTGTTTACCTGGCTCCCGCTTCCTTATTGAAGAAGAGAGTTAAAGAACCTGTCACAGTACATTTAACATTTTTTTTTTTTTAATTAATTCAGAACCTTCACTTCTATAAGTTGAAACATGAAGAAAATATGAGAATGTGAAACTGTAGCCACCTACTGTCCTACTGTGTAGTCTGATGCCTTGTAACCTAATTTTATATTTTATCACAAGATATGCATTTGGATATATATTTAGACATTATCAAAATATTATTTGTCAAAGTTTTGCATTTTAAAATTTATTTTAAGTGTCAGTGTGAAGGCGAGGGCGTGGTCGAGCGTTCGTCTGGGGAGAGATGAAGCAGTAAGGGTTTTAACCTGAGACGAATTGCTGGTAATTGCTATTTCTATGTTCGCAGTGAGAGACAGGGGGAAATAAAAGGTGCCCAGTCCCTGCACGTGTGTGTTAGTGCAGCCAACCTTTGAGGTTGAAGCTTTTGAATGAAAGAAAATAAAAATTACATTTGAGTGGGATTCGCTGTCTCCTGCTTCCTCCTTTCCCCACTAATAAACTTTGTGACACTGGTGCTGAAACCCAGGAAAGAGGAAGAAGGATACGCTGTGATGGAGTCGTCACCACTGGAGGAAGTCTTCTGGTCCCTTGCCAGCATCCACCATGGCCAACACCAGGCCCTCATGGATCTTTGGAGAGAGCAGCAACAGCATTTTGAGGCACTCCTTTAGGCCCAGGAGGATGACCGGTGGGTGCTGCGGAGCTTAGTACCCCAGGAGGGGGCGGCCCCCGCGTCCCTGGCAGCAGCACACCCCCACATATTGCTCACCAAGATGGGGCCTCAAGATGATCCGGAGGCATACCTTAAGCTCTTCGAGCACACCGCCAAGGCTCTGAAGTTGCCACAGGAACAGTGGGCGGTGCATCTTCTGCCGCTGCTGACCGGGGAAGCCCAGATCACAGCGCAACAGCTTCCGGTTGCCAACCTCCTGGACTACTTAGTGCTGAAAAAATCCATCTTGCTGTGGGTCGGTCACAGCCCAAAAGAACACCGTCAGCACTTCCGCTTCTTGACGCTGAGCAAGGTCGGCCGCCCATTTGCCTTTGTCCAGCAGCTCCGTGACACTTGCCAGCGGTGGGTGCTGGCTAAGGCTAATGCTGATGATGTCATCAACCTGGTGGTGCTGGAGCAGTTCGTTTCCCGGTTGCCGAAGGGGATGGCCAAGTGGGTCCAGTGCCACCAACCAGCGTCGCTGGATGAAGTGGTCCAGCTGGCAGAAGACCATCTGGCAGTGTATCTGGGGGCTGGCACGCCCCACCCCCTTTTTCCCACTAAAGTCTCCTCCCCTGTTCCCCCCCATTCCTTCCATACTGTTCCGTTTCCCCAGAAACAGGGGAAAATACTCCCAAGACTGGCTCCCCCGTCTCTCCCCTCTCTTCATCCCAGGTGAAGGAGTCCACTGCCACGAGTGTGTCCAGGAGGCTTGGGCTGGTCTGCTGGAGTTCCAGGGAGCTGGGTCATGTCCAAGAGCAGTGCCTTGATCCGGATCCCCAACACCCCACAGACTGCCTCTGATCGAGCAGGGACGTACCAAATACCTGTGAGTATTAAGGGGGGTACATACCAAGCCTTGGTGGATTCAAGTTTGTTATCAAACCTCCATTCATCAATGCTTGGTTCAAAATGGGGCATTGGAGGCAAATAATCGGATGAAGGTGAGGTGTGTGCAGGGGGATATTCATGATTATCCTGTAGTGACTGTCACGGTAATATTCCGGGGACAAAAGCATAATATTGAGGCGGTGGTTAGTCCTCGCTTCACCCATCTGCTAATTTTGGGAACTAATTGGCCGGCTTTTCAATCATTATTGAAGGGGTTGTGTGTGGATGGGTCCTGTGAGAAAGTGAATTGGTGTAGGATGTGCAAACTGCTGGCTGGGGAGGTGTGGCCTGGGCCGTCTGAGGCTGTTCCGCATCAGACTGACGCTAGGGAAGGGGAGGATATCCGGAAGCAGTGCTGCTTCACAACATCTCAGCATGTTTCAAAATTATCTCCTGATTGGGGATTCTGAAAGAAATCCTCACTGATCAGGGCACCACTTTTATGTCACGAACCCTGTGCAAACTGTACGAATTATTGTGGGTTAAATCGATTCAGACAAGTGTATACCACCCACAAACGGATGGCTTGGTCAAACGATTTAATCAGACCTTAAAAAATATGATTCGTAAGTTCGTGCACGAAGATGCTCAGAATTGGGATAAGTAGCTCAAACCCCCGTTATTTGCAGTATGAGTGGTTACGCAAGCCTCCACGGGATTGTTCCCATTTGAATTGTTGAATCATGAAGGAAAATTGGGAGGAGGGACCTTCACAGAGTAAAAATGAAATTCAATACGGTCTTGACTTGAGAGAAAAACTCCACACATTGGGGCATCTATCACAGGAGAATTTTCTACAGGCGCAAGAATGTCAGTCCCAGCTGTATAACAGGGGAGCTCGGCTATGGGAATCTGCATCGAGAGGTAAGGTCCTTGTATTGCTGCCCACATCGAGCTCGAAATTACTCGTGAAGTGGCAAGGGCCCTTTGAAGTCACACGGTGAGTTGGGGAAGTTGACTATGAGGTGGTCCGTACGGATAGAGGCAGGGCACATCAGATTTACCACCTCAACCTCCTAAAACCATGGAGAGAGGTGGTCCCCGTGTCGTTGGCGACGGTAGTTCCGAAAAGGGAGGAGCTCGGACCGGAGGTGAATCAAAAAAGCCAATCACTTCACCCAGGTCACTTGTGGAGACCACCTCTCGCCGTCGCAATGTATGGAGGTTGCCAGCTTGCAAAATAATTTCTCTGATGTGTTCTCGCCTCTCCCCGGCCGCACTAATCTCATAAAACACCACATCAAGACAACCCCAGGGGTAGTGGTACGTAGTCATCCCTACCGCTTAACCGAACACAAGAAATAGGTAGTACGGGAAGAATTAAAGGCCATGCTCGATATGGGTGCAATAAAAGAAACCCACAGTGATTGGGCCAGCCTGGTGGTTCTGGTACCTAAGAGCGATGGCTTGGTCCGGTTCTGTGTGGATTATAGGAAAGTTAATGCGTTGTCAAAATTTGATGCTTATCCAATGCCTCGTATTGACGAACTGCTCGATTGGTTGAGCGCGACTCATTTTCGCTTTTATTCGACACTGGATTTGACAAAGGGATATTGGCAGATCCCCTTAATGCCGATGTCCTGTGAAATAACAGCCTTCTCCACACCGTTTGATTTACACCAATTTGTGACCCTGCTGTTCGGTTTGTTTGGAGCCCCGGCTACATTTCAGCGTCTTATGGACAGGTTCCTCAGCCACGCTGTGTATGCCGCTGCCTATTTGGATGACATCATTATTTATAGTAATGATTGGCAGGGGCACATGCAGCATCTTGGGGCCATTCTGAGGTTGCTGCGACGAGCGGGGCTCACAGCAAACACGAAGAACTACACAATTGGGCAGGTGGAGGTACGGTATCTGGGGTTTCACTTGGGTCATCATCAGGTGTGGCCCCAAATTGATAAAACTGCAGCAATTGCGACCTGCCCGAGACCCAAGACCAAAAAGGAGGTGAGATAGTTCCTGGGGCTGCCTGGCTATTATCAAAGATTTGTGCCTAATTATTCGGATGTCACCAGCCCATTGACTGATCTCACTAAAAAGGAGCTCCATACCCGGTCCAGTGGACGGAGCCATGCAAAAAAGCATTCACGCAGGTAAAAGCTGCACTTTGTGGTGGGCCACTTCTGTATTTACCTGACTTCTCTCTCCCTTTTGTTTTGCAGATGGATGCATCGGATTGGGGGTGGAGGGGGAGAAGCGCCCAGTGCTGTACATTAGACGGAAGCTCTCTATGAGAGAGACGAAGTACAACACCATAGAGAAGGAATGCTTGGCCATCAATTGGGATGTACTATTTGTTGGGATGATCATTCACCCTCTGTTCGGACCATGCCCCCCTCCAATGGCTCAACTGCATGAAGGATGCCAACGCCCGGATCACCCGTTGGTATCTGGCACTCCAGCCATTTAAGTTCGAGGTGGTCCACAGGCTGGGGGCGCAGATAGGCAGGGGGGGTAGGCAGACCGGACATTTCCCCGGCCTGAGTCATGTGGTGGGGGTATATGGAGATGAGGGCGTGGTCGAGCGTTTGTCTGGGGAGAGAGGAAGTGGTAAGGGTTTTCACCTGAGATGAATTGCTGGTAATTCCTGTTTCTATGTTCACAGTGAGAGACGGGGGAAATAAAAGGTTCCCAGTCCCTAGAGTGAGAGAGAGAGAAAGGAGAGAGAGACGAGCCTGCATGTGGTGTGTGTGTCAGTGCAGCCAATGTTTTAGTTTGAAGCTTTTGAGTGAAAGAAAATAAAAATTACCTCTGAGTTGGATTCGACATCTCCCACTTCCTCCTTTCCACACTAATGAACTTTGTGACAGTCAGGTTTTGCAGTTAATGTCATAATGCTTGCAATCAAACCTGACCATGGTGTTACAAAGAGAAGACACAGAATAAGCATTTTTCTACCAATAACTTATTTAAAACATAAAAATTGTATAACTCAAAGTAAATGCATAATAATATCAAGAATATTTACATTAAGAAACAGAAATTAACTGCAAAATTCTAAAAATTCAATTCAAAAGAGTATAAAACAGAAGAATCAGAGTAAACCTTTTGCAATTTCAAACTTTCTATAGTAAAAATCTATTTCACAAATGTGTGTGTGTGTGTGTGTGTTTGTGTGTGAGTGATTGTGTGTGAGTGTGTCAGATTGCTGTCATCAGCTGGAAAACAACAGATAACTTGTAATGCCAACAATGACCAAAAGATGGCTGTAGAGCTCCACTTATTTATGCCCTGGTTCTGTGTATGTGTTCTGCATTGTGAGTGTGTTATCATCTCACCCCTTTATTTCTGAGTGTGTGTTTAGCATTGTGACTGATTTATATACATTTATTTATTTTTTTGACCATTGTAAAAAAAAACGCTGTGTTATAGTCTTACCAGTTCATTTTTTTATGTGTTTAAGTGTGTTTGTGCGTGAGTGGGTGTGTATGTTTTGCACTGAGGATGTTTTAGAATCTCACCCTGTAATTTCTGTCTGTTTTTTCTGCATTGTGTCTGATTTATGATTGTATTTGATAGATAAAAAAAAAAAAAAGCTCTGTTTTTTTTTTGTTATTTGTTTTTTTGGTCTTTCCCATTTATTTTCAATTGTTGGTCAATTTTGACCGCCAATACCAAAAGTATCGCTATTTTTTTACGACCACTTAGACATTTCAAATCAAGCCCAATTTTTTTTTTTTTTTTTTTTTATGTTGAGATGGCAAATGGAGGAAAAGACACCAATTCTTGTACTGCTCAGATAAAGAAAACAATTTTTATTAAAAGAGGAACATTTATTTTGGTCAGAAATGACCGAATACCATAGGATGGTTAAAACCCTCATCTGTTTGGGAGAAAATTGAACTTACTTTTAGAACCACTCAATGGACATGATACATGCAATGAACCATGTAGTATCATTTAGCAAAAATGCAGCCACAGTTATGTAATTTCAAGGCTGGTTTGAGACATTCTTGATCTTTTCTGGAACTCTTGAGGAAACAAATGTGAGATTACATGGCTTTTTTTCTGAAGAGAAAAATCTGAGAGTTAGGAAATTTAAGCAAAATCTCCATTTGCTCTCCATTTAATTTCACTGCTAGGAGAAACAATTGAGATATTAAGGTGTTATTTTTATTTCCTATAGGCACTGCTTCCCTTTGTTAACGCGTTGAATATTGCTAAAGTAGTAGCAACTTAGAAAAGGGTCATCAGCTCTTCACTATGTAACCTATTTAACTCTGGCCTTGTGTAGTTTAAGCCCATTGTGGTGGTACACACAACCCTTCCTTAATCTAGACCCTACTGCTGGAAAATAGGGGCAAAACCCACAAACCCACAGAGTCCACTGAAGTTCCCTTCATCCATCCTACTGGTTGCCTTGGCAACTCTCTTGTGCAGACTTCATGTCAGCTCATTCCACAGGTGGTGATGTCATGGGGCTATGCATTGCTTGATTGGCTGTGGAATGTTGCGGTTTCAAGGGGAAAGCAAAAGGAAGGGCAGAAACACACCCATTCAGTGAAGAGATAGGGAGATTGTAAAGAAAATAGGCCTCAAAGAGAGAAATAGGAAAGATGGTTAGCTTACAATAGTGACAAATCTTTACAACATTAGTATATACTCCTTCTGAATTCAAATACTGAACACAGATTAGACCATATTGTCTGTCCTTAGATGTCTTGGTCACTATTTAATTTAATTGTGGATCGATGCAATGAAAGTGAATGTTGACATACACCGAACATTCAGCCTAACATCTCCTTTTGTGTTCCACGGAAAATAGAAAGTCATACAGGTTTAGAACAACATGACTTGAGTAAATTATGATGGAAATTACATTTTTTAAATATCCCTTTATGATCCCATTTCTGTTGACAACTTTGTCAGCACACTCAATGATTATTGTATTGCAAATGAATTTCTGTGGAAGCTTGTGCCAAGTTTAGAGCAAACACACAGTCTGATCCAAGAGTCGTGCAGCTTTACAGCCAATTGCTCGAGTGTTTGGTTTCCATTTATTATCTGTACTTTTCATCCACATCTGGTCAAGACCTACTGAAGTCAAAGTGCTACATTTGTTTTGGAACACTTTGTGCATTAGCAGAAGTGGGAACTATATAATTAGAAAAAATCAACCTGAACGTTTGTGGTCAGCGAGGTAAAATTTGAAAGGGTTGTTTTCAGAATATATAAGATTAATATAGGACAGAGTTTTTTAAATCTTCATTTAAAGGGTTAGTTCACCCAAATATTAAAATTCTCTGTGCCACTCTGTGGACATTTCACCCTGAAACTGGAGCTCACACATGCCAATATGTTGAGAAGGATATAGCTCTTAAATATGTTCAACAACACTTCCAGCTTCTGCCACTGGGGGCAGTGTTTCGAGTTTCGTTAAAGGGATAGTTCACCCAATTCTCTCATCATTTACTTACCCTCATGCCATCCCAAATGTGTCTTTCTTTCTTCTACAGAACACAAACGAAGATTTATAGAATAATATACCTCTGTAGGTCCATACAATGCAAGTGAATGGTGACCAGAACTTTGAAGCTCCAAAAGTCACATAAAGGCAGCTTAAAAGTAATCCATATGACACCAGTGGTTAAATCCATATCTTCAGAAGTGAAATGATAAGTGTGGGTGACAAACAGATCAATATTTAAATCCTTTATTACTATAAATCTCCTGATTTATAATACATTCTGGAAGTGAAAGTGAAGATTTATAGTAATAAAGGATTTAAATATTGATCTGTTTCTCACCCAAAGTGATTGCATTGCTTTAGAAGACATATATTAAACCACTGGAGTTGTATGGATTACTTTTATGCTGCCTTTATGTGATTTTTGGAGCTTCAAAGTTCTTGTCACCATTCACTTGCATTTTATAGACCTACAGAGCTGAGAAATTCTTTGTTTGTGTTTAGCAGAAGAAAAAAGTCATACACATCTGGGATGGCATGAAGGTAAAGGATGAGAGAATTTTCATTTTTGGGTGAACTATCCCTTTAAGCACCGAACAATTTCAGCTGAAGAATTTACAGACTACTCTTTGAAATCCCAGTGAGATCAGTCTGAACTGGTTTATTGGGCTGACAATGAACCATATGCAGTGGTGCATATGTGCATTGGTTTATGTGCAGCTGAGTTAAGGCAAAACACAAAAAGTTAGATCAGATCTCTTAGTTGTGATCTCCTAAAACTACTGAGATTTCTTACTTGTTTCTGTAGACAAAGGGAAGGTGAGAAGTTGTTGTGACAGCAGTGTTGGGGAGTAACGGAATACATGTAATGGGATTACGTATTTAAAATACAAAATATAAGTAACTGTACTCCACTACAGTTACAATTTAAATCATTGGTAATTAGAATACAGTTACATTCAAAAAGTATTTTGATTACTGAAGAGATTACTTTGCATTTTATTGTCATTTGTTTCATTTAATATTTAGTCCTTTCAGATGGAAAACATTTATACATATAAATGATGTGATCCAAAGTGCATTTGAACAGAGGTGAAACACTTTCTTATGATGTGTTACATTCATACGAGCAGACAGAGAAGTAAGTCTGAAGCAAGTTTGGAGCAGAAGAAATAGAAATAAACCTTGTGTAAATTGTCAGCTTTATGCTAAGCTAAAATGCTATTTCTAGCCATTTTACATGCACGTTCATATTTATATTTTATATGCATGATTATATTTTTTTATCAAGAAAATTCATGTTGGATCATAATTTCTTTTTTTCTAGTAAGACCTTTGATATTAGGGCAAAAATCGTATTCTTGATAATAATTTTACTGTCAAAACAAGTGAAAAAATCTACCAGTGCTGAAGAAGTAATCCAAAGTATTTAGAATACGTTACTGACCTTGAGTAATCTAACGAAATACATTACAAATTACATTTTACAGCATGTATTCTGTAATCTGTAGTGGAATACATTCAAAAGTAACCCTCCCAACCCTGAGTGACAGCCCTCTCAAATAACAGCACTAGAAACAGGCTGGACACCAAAGATGCTTGATAAACTACTTGAGTATGTGTGTTGTTGTTGTAATTTTAATTTTTCTGCAGAACACAAAAGGATATGTTAGACAGATTGTTAGGGACTGACAGCTTCAGTCACTATTCACTTTCATAGTGTGGAAAAAAAGGAGGGATGAA